>NC_045436.1:11077778-11078915 GCF_002776525.5 Piliocolobus tephrosceles | reverse complement strand
GACACAGCTTAAGGTGTAACATTTTTATTCTAATTGTGCTTTTCCTGCTTTCCCCGCTACATCTTTTCCTCATGAAATTCAATGAATCTGATTAAGTGAGTATTATATTTTATTTTTCCTTTACTTTTGTTTCACTTGCAAGTAGAAAATTGCTATTGAAGTTTTAGCTAGCTATCTTTTACCTGTCAACTACTCATGAATAAATAACATCAAATTAGGGAAAATAAACATAGCAATAGGACATTAAAACCGCATTTCTAAGCTCCCCAAAATAGGTTTCCTGATTTTATGCTGCTGTAAATTCCTTAAGTATGTTTATTTCTAATCGGTGTAATAGATTGTTAGCAGAATAAATGGGACTGGCATTTAATTTTTCTTGTATTTCCATAAATGTGGATTCTCAGGGATTGAAAGAGTCTGAGCAACTTCTGTTTATAAAAGCTTTGAGTGTATTAGAAAATGAAGAATTAAAAACACAGGCAACACCAGAGTTAGGTTATTGTAGATGTCGCTCTCCATAGCAAATACACATTTTTAACACAAAAGTACAGTACGGCATACATACATAGTTAATCTAGCTATGATTTTAGAATGTGTGAAATTAAGAATTTGTGGAGCACAGAAGCAGAATAGTTATTTAGGTTTCCAGTGTGAAGCCGCATGACGAAGGGCTTCTTTCCATTCTGTTTACTTCTGTGAGTGGACATACAGCATGAGGGAGGGGCTTGACCACAATTCTGAACTCTAAGTCCCTTATAAATGTTTCTTTTGGCCTCTGTGATGGACACTGATTCCATCCGTCTGTTTGTGTTTTTTATCTTCTATCTAGACATGAAATGGGCATTTATTTGATGACTTTGCATGGTTTCCTCAAGGAAAACGTTAGAGGGATGTTTTCAGGGCCATCCAATCCATTTTAGTAAGGGAAGTCATTAGAAGAGCAAAATAAGACCTTCAGGAAATTTCAACAGAAAGTTAAGAATAGCAGTCAATAATAATAATTGATGGCAAGGAAGAATAATTCTATCTTGACCTGCCTGGGGAACTGAAGATCATTTCCTCTAGTTGTTGACTGAAATTGCCTAAAAATAAATAAATAAATAAATAAATAAATAAATAAATAAATAAATAAATAAA
>NC_045436.1:11044254-11077768 GCF_002776525.5 Piliocolobus tephrosceles | reverse complement strand
AAATAAATAAATAAATAAATAAATAAATAAATAAATAAATAAATAAAGTGGCCCTCTAAAATTTTGAAGTGAGAAAATGTCTTTATTAGGGGGTCTGTTTTTTAAGTGACCTGTTCAGGCATCATCTATCTCCAAGTTTTCACAGAGCTACAGGCTAGGAATGGCATCAAAGGTAAAATTGATCCAAAGAAGAAACAGACATTTCAGCTTCAGAATTTTGAAACTACCGTAGTTATGTATTTCTGCCTAGGTTGCAATGTTTAGCCATAAATATTGTTGTTAATTATGGATTCAAAATCACTGGATTGAAAAAATATGTTTTCATAAATATCTTGGACATAGATACTGCTAAGCTAACAGACATTAGATATATCTTTTAAAACTGTAACTAAAAAATTCGGTCCTGTAGTTTCCTCACTATAAAGGATTATAAAGATAATCTCTTAGGACCCAGCATTACATTCTCAGTATGATGAAGAAGTTGCCATCATACATCTGATGTGTTTTTTTTTTTTTACTTCATGAGGTAGAAGTGAGGTTGTTAGTTCAGGACTTGAATAGAGGAAGCTGAATGGGAACAATGAAGACATCGAATGATACAGCAAATTTTAGCTAATAGAGTGGGGAAGTCAACTTAATAGAGAAACATGGTTGGGTTTGGGCCATTACTGAGGTACAGTTACAATCTTGAAACAGTTCAGTAAAATTGGTGAATTAAATATTGAAATTTTCTCCCAATATGCTCAAGTTCCTTAAATGGCTTCTCCCTTTTCCTAAAATAAAAGCACAATTTTTAATGCAGCCCCAGAGACCCTTTAAGGTCTGTCTCTCACCAGCTACTTCTACATTAGCTTAACCATACTGATGCGTGTAAGTAGAAATAGCTCACTCCACTCACATCACAAATAATCTTGCACATGTTCTTCAACAAAAGCATTGTACTTTCAGTGGAGTCGCTTTACGAGTAGTTTGTCACGCAGAACAACAAAAGACGATACTGAAGCATCGTTAGGTAACAAAATTTGTAAATTTTACTTTTTTACTAAGGACTTTATTTATTATTTTGAGACGGAGTCTTGCTCTGTCACCAGGTTGGAGAGTGCAGTGGCGCGATCTCGGCTCACTGCAACCTCTGCCTCCTGGGTTCAAGCCATTCTCCTGCCTCAGCCTCCCAAGCAGCCGGGACTATAGGCGCGCAAAACCACGCCTGGTTAACTTTTATATTTTCAATAGAGACAAGGATTCACCATGTTGGACAGAATGGTCTCATCTCCTGACCTCATGATACACCCGCCTTGGCCTCCCAAAGTGCTGGGATTACAGGGTGAGCCACCGCGCCCGGCCAGGTGCCCTGTTTTAACATGTTCTAGGGTTCCAGCAGTGTTTCCCACCACTGTCTTCGCATTATCATTTCAGATCTCAAGACAGTGAAATGCCATAATTTTGACCTCCCAAATACCCTGAACAAAATCTCAGAGACCTTTACGAGGTCCACAGATCACTGTCTCAGAATCTCGGACGAAGAATAATTTTTACATGTTTACTGTTTGTATTGCTCTACAATCTCCCAGCCTGTCCAAGAAACCTCAAACACATTTTCAGATATAAACTTATATTCATGCTAGTAGAAATCTTCTTTGACACATCTGGTGTCATCTTCATAGCACCAAGGACTTTTCCTTTGAGATGCTCATAATGGTTGGAATTTCCCATTAATTTATTATTTGCTTGAATTTCTAATCTTCTAAGAGACAACAGATCATAAAATCAAATAATTACAGCCCCAGGAAGTTCATGCATGAAATCGTTGAATTGGACAGTTTGTGGAATAAAAGTAAGCAGACACATAATATCTAAGGGAGCGGTGCGTGATGCTCTTTTGGAAAACATGCAAATCCTTTCCCTTAGTGGAATACAGACAGGTTGAAAATTACATTGAATATATCCTTGGGCTCCAGTTTGTCACCTGTGCCTCAGTTTGGAATATTCATAAAGACATAGTCACTGACTTTGTATAGATTCTTTTTTTTCACCTTTTACAAAAAATGTTACAGCCACACCTAGCCCTTTCAGAAATATGTTGAATCCTCAAATAAGTTCAATGAATGAAAGAGCACAGTTTTTGCTACTTAAAATGTTATTAGGATATTAATACATAAAGAATTTGTTGTTTGAGAGGGTAAAATAGTGATTCCAGGCTCTTTAGTGGACTACTGATTGTAAATTGTAAGTGACTTTTGTGCTATGTGAGACATAAATTACAATCAGGTGCAGAAAGTTATACCATGATGTTGACAAAACTAAGTGCCTATAGGACTATAGTGGAATCAAATTGATGGCTCATAAGTTATCAGAATGACAAGTGATAGCTGTGTATTTTTCCCTCCTTCTATAGTAAGTACACTTGATTCCAAGTGCTACAAATGGATGTTTTTGTTGAACTTAACATTAAACAAATTAATGTTAAAGTAATTGCGGTTTTTCTCACATAGTTTATTACTATAGTAAACAACACTGGTTTAATTTTCAAATATTGAACTATCGTTGAATATCCAGGATGAAACCCAGTCGTTCAATATGTCCTGACTTTATAATATTTTAAAATATGTTTTTAATTGACAACATAAAATTGTTTTTATAGTTATGGTGTACAACATGATCTTTTAAAATATGTATATGATGTGAAATTAATAATTTGTTAACATTACAATACTTTATCTCACATACTTTTTTATAGTTAAAACACTTCAAATCTGCTCTTCTAGCAATTTTCAAGTATACAACACATAGTTATTAACTACAGCCACCATGCTCTGCAATAGATCTCTTAAAATTTTTGCTCATATCTAACCGAAATTTTGTATCCTCTGACCAAAATCTGCCCAAACTCCCCTGACCCCAGACTCTGGTCACTACCATTCTACTTTTTGCTTCTGAGTTTCACTTTTTAAATTCTGGACATAAGTAAAATCATGCTATATTTGTCTTTCGGTTCCTGGCTTATTTCACTTAACATAATGTTGTCTATGTTCATCTACAATGCCAGCAATGACAGAATTTCCTTCTTTATGATACTAAATAGTATTCCATGTGTCTATATACCACATTGTATTTATCCATACTTAGATTCTTAGATTCACTCATCCATTAATAGACACTTAAGTTAATTCTATATCTTGGCCATTTTAAATAATGCTGCAATGAACAGAGGGGTGCAGATATCTCTTTGACATACTGACTTCATTTCCTTTGACTATATTCCCAGATGTAGAATTGTTGATTCATAATAGCAGTTCTATTTTTATTTTTCAACAGTCCTCCATGCTGTTTTATGAAATAGTTGTACTAATTTACATTTTCACCAACAATGTGCAAGTGTTTCCTTTTCTCCAGATAATTGCCAACACTTAATATCTTTAGTCCTTTTATTTTCCTCAGAACACCATGTTTGCCACTAAACAATTTGCAGGTAACCTCAGCTAATTGGATTGATCTCAGTATTTGACCTTCAGTCTTCTTCTTTTTTCTTTTTTCTTTTTTTTTTAAGACATGGAGTCTTGCTCTGTTGCCAGGCTGAAGTGCAGTAGTGCTCACTGCAACCTCCGCCTCCAAGGTTCAAGCAATTTCCCCTGCCTCAGCCTCCCAGGTAGCTGGGATTATAGGCACTTGCCACCACGCCCGGCTAATTTTTTGTATTTTAGTAGAGATAGGGTTTCACTATATTGGCCAAGATGGTCTTGATCTCCTGATCCTGCGATCTGCCCACCTTGGCCACCCAAAGTGCTGGGATTACAGGTGTGAGCCACTGTGCCTGGCCCAGTCTTGTTTATAATAGCCATATTAACAGGTGTGAGATCATAATTTATTGTGGCTATAATTTGCATTTCCCCAATGATCAGTGATGCTGAGCATTTTTTTCAAATATCTCTTGGCCACTTATATGTCTTCTTTTGATAGTTGTGCCTATTCTGATCCTTTGCACATTTTTAATCAGGTTATTTTTTTTTTCTTGCTATTGAGTTGTTTGAGTTCCTTACATATTTTGAATATTAACTAACCCCTTATCAGATGAATCGTTTGTCAATATTTGCCCCCATCTCCTAGGTTGTTTCTTAATTATATTGGTTGTTTTTTATGCTGTGCAGGAGACTTTTATTTTGCTATAATCTCATTTGTGTATTTCATTTTTGTTGCTTGTGCTTTTGGAGCAATGTCCAAAAATTTATTGCCCAAATTCGTTTTATAAAATGTTCCCTTTACATTTTATTCTAGGAGCTTTATAGTTTAGGTTATATTTTTAGTATTTAATCCATTTTGAGGTAATTTTTGCATATGATGTGAGATGGGGATATATTTCTCTTCTTCTGTATGTAGATATGCAGTTTTCCAACAGTGTTTGTGCAAGAGATTGTTCTTTCCCACTTGTATATTCTTGGCATCTTTGTCAAAAAATCAATGGACAGTAAATGCATAAACTCACCTCTATTCTGTTCAACTGGTCTCTGTGTCTCTTTTTATGCTACCACCATGTTTTCTTGCTTACTATAGATTTATGGTACATTTTGAAGTCAGGTATTGTGATACTTCCAGCTTTGTTTGTTTTGCTCAAGATTGCTTTGGCTGTTTGAAGTCCTTTTGAGTTCAATATTTTTTTTCATTTCTGTGAAAATATATCTTTGCAGCTTTAATAGTAATACACTTTAATAGTAATTACACTTGTAATAGCTTTAATAGTAATTACACTTGATGTGTTGATTCCTTTGATAGTATGGACAGTTTAACAATATTAATTCTTCCAATGCATGAATAGGGGCCACTATTCTATTTATTTGTGTCTTCTTCAATTTCTTTTATCAGTATTTAATAGTATTCAGTGTACACATCTTTCACCTCCTTGGTTAAATTTATTTCTCTGTGGGTTTTTTCTTATAACTATTGTAAATGGATTTTAAAAAAAAATTTTAAAGACAGTTCACTGTTGGTGTATAGAAATGCTACTGATGTTTGTACTTTGTATTCTGCAACTTTAATAAATTGGCTTATTACACTTTAACAGTTTTCTGCTGAAATCTTTAGAGTTTTCTATTTATAAGATCAAGTCATCTGCAAACAAGGTCAATTTAACTTTTTCCTTTCCTATTTGGATGCCTTTTATATCTTTCTCTTGCCTAACTGCTTTGTCTAGGACTCCCAGTACTATGTTAAATAGAAGTGGTGAGAGTAAGTCATCCCTGTCTTATTAATGATCTTAGAGAAAAGGTTTTTGACTTCTCACCATTGAGTATGATGTTACCTGTGGGCTTGTCATATATGGCTGTTTTTGTGATAAGATACACTTCCTCTATACCTAAGTTATTGAGAGTTCTTACCATGAAAAACTGTTGAATTGTGTCAAATGCTTTTTCCGTATCTGTTGAACTGATGGATATAATTTTTATATCCATCAATCTGTTTCAATCTGTTGTGGTGTCTCACTTTTATTAATTTGCATCTGTTGGATTATCCTTGCATCCCAGGAATAAATGCCACTTAATCATGGTGAGTGATCCTTTTAATGTGCTGCTTAATTTGATTTACTAGTATTTTGTTGAGAATTGCTGCATCTATTTTTATTAGAGATATTGGCTTGTAATTTCCTTTTTGTAGTATCTTTGTCTAGTTTTGGTATTAGGATAATTATAGGCTAAGAATAAAAGAGAGAAGACACAAATAAATAAAATTATGAATCAAAGCAAAGCTATTACAACTGAAATTACAGAAGTACAAAAGATTACAAGAGTCTAATATGAACAATTATACACTAAAGTTTGGATAACTTGAAAGAAATAGATAAATTCCTGGGAACATACAAACTGCCAAGACTGAATTATGCAGACAGAGAAGATCTGAACAGAGCAGTAATGAGTAAGAAAACAGAATCAGTAACAAAAAGCCTCCCATCAAAGAAAAGCCCAAAACCTTCATATTGAATTCTACCAAACATTTAGAGAAGAGCTAATACCATTCCTTCTCAAAGACTTCCAAAAAATTGTAGAGGAGACAGTAATAAAAACTTATTTTATCTTTTTTTTTTTTTTTTTTT
Organism: Piliocolobus tephrosceles; assembly: GCF_002776525.5. Classification (NCBI taxonomy): domain Eukaryota; kingdom Metazoa; phylum Chordata; class Mammalia; order Primates; family Cercopithecidae; genus Piliocolobus; species Piliocolobus tephrosceles. The sequence goes on along the minus strand of NC_045436.1, from coordinate 11,071,686 downwards.
TTTTTTTTTTTTTTTTTTTTTTTTTTGCTGTCAGCTTGCTTATATATTAGGAATTTTGTGTCCAATTTCATAAAGTATGTTGATGTGCATTTTATTTTTCTTATCATTCCTTTGGTATTTCTATCAATGTAATGTTGACTTCATACAAGACTTGCAAAGTCCTGTCTCATTTATGGAAGACATTATGTGTGATGGTTATTTTTTCTTCTTTAAATGTATCTTAAGTATTTTCCTGTAAAATCATCTGGGCCTGAAACTCTATATTTTGTAAGTTTTCTATTTGGTAGATTTCTACTCTGGAATGCTTTTAACTTTAAATTCAAGACTATTTATGTTATCTAGATTTTCTTATGAGTTTCAGTAGTCTCTTTTCTTCCAAGAATGGTTACACTTCATCTCAGTTTTCAAATGTGTGGCATAGGGTTGTTTGTGGTATTCCACTTTAACTCTTTTAATGATTTTGGAATCAGTAGTAGTATTCCTTAATTTCTGATATTGGTCATTTCTCTATTCTGGTTTCTAGATATTTTCTTTATTGTATTTTTAGTCTAAAAAGCAAACAAAAGAGTGGTTATGTATTATTTGAGTGTGTAGTTTATGTTTATTTAAAAAAAATTCAACAGAGGAATGACCTGGGAAAAACTATTAGAACTATATAATTATCTAATGTACAATAATAAATGATGATATAGCAACAGTAGTGCAGCTTTTTTGAGTAGCTTTTAAAATGCTTTCTGAGTGTGTGTTTTCATTTTCTACAAAGTGCTTTATATTTTTTTATACAATGAAACACCAACAGCTCAGCAGTACCAATAAGAAGAGAAAATTACAAACTTTAAGGTGTGAGCTCAGAGGAGTATTGCCGGAATCTGAAACTCCATGAAATGATAACAAAAACTTCTGATTCAATTTGTCTTTTTCTGAAATACCAAAGTTATACAATAAGCGGAAATAGGTTTAGTACAAACTATACATGGGATTGCATTCTAACTAACTACTTAGAAAATTAAAATATAGTCATTATGAGAAATAAATCTATTTTGTCAAAGCTGAGTATGCAATTAATTATGAGCCAAAATAATAGAATATAGAAATACAAAAAAGGCATCACTTCCTAATTAGTTGCAATGGTGGCAGTGGAGACTATACTTCATGTGGTTTCCCTCCAGAAACCTCACCAGCGTTTCTTGGTAAGGATCTGAGAATGATCTCCTAATAGCGCTGACAAGGACTGGGGAAAAAAATAGTCATTATAAAGCTCCTAAGATATTTCTTTAACACATGCCTGCTGTCCAGGAGGTAAGACACACCAAAGAACAACACTAAAACTTTATCCCCAGTGGGAAGAAAGGAGCTTCTCACTTCAACACCTTCAGCCTTTCTGCCTCACCTAAGGAAGAAAAAAAATCAAAACAAAAGAACAAAACATAGTGGACAGGGGAGAGAGAACTAAAGAAATTGACAAGGAATGTTTGGCCAGAGAAGGGAGTAGAGATAACAATAACAACAATAATTAATTAATTAATATTAAAAAAAAAAAACTACCCAGAGGACAAGAAACACTTGTAAAGGCCACATTCCCAAAACAGCTCCAGTTAGAGACTGAGATTTAATTAGAGGATGACAGAGCATGTCCTTTTCTAAGCTCCACCAACACTAACAAAAGCCAGTTTAATTACACTGGATTACAGAAGAAATAACTGTAAGGCAAAGACTCCATCTAACAAGCAGTACAAAAGGAAGCCTCTAAGGCAAGACTGGAGACAAAAACAGGCACACTAGCAAAATTCAAATTCCCTCCTAACTGCAGCTACAGCAAACATCAAATACAGTCCACACTTAGCCAGATTAACTTATATAAGTCCTTACACTAGGGACCTATTTACCACGATTCCTATTACCTGATACAATGTGTCCAGCTGACAACAGAAAATTACAAGACATACAAAAGGCAAAAAGAAAAAAAAAAGAATAGAAAAAGAAAAGCATTCTGAATAGACAACCAATCATTAAGATCAGAATAGAAAAATACAGATTTTGTATTTATCAGAAAAGATATTTAAATGATTGTGCTCAATATAGTAAGAGCTCTAATGGAAAACTTGTTTTTTCTTATGAAGCTATCTAATGGAATATTTGTTTTTATATTAATGTCAGTGGAGAGATAAGACCGATAAGGAAACAAAAATCAAAAGAAAATCCTGAAATCAAAACTACTGAAATGGAAATTAAGAATGCTCTCAATAAGCTTGCTATGGTTTGAATATTTGTGTTCCCTTTACAATCAGGTTTGAAATTTCATTACCAATGCAACAGTATTTAAGAGGTGGGCCATTAGTGGGTGATGACTCCAGGAGGGCACCATGCTCATGAATGAGATTAGTAACCAAGAAGGGCTGAAGAGATCTTGCTGGGTCCTTTCTGCCCTTTCACCCTTCTGCCATGTGAAGAAACAGTGTTCATCCTCCCTGGAGGACGCAGCAATAAGGGGCCATCTTTGAAATGCAGAATTGGCCCTTACTAGACATCGAACCTGCTAGTGCCTTGATCTTGAAATTCCAGCCTCCAGATTTGTGTGAGAAACAAATTTCTATTCTTCACACATTACACAGTCTCAAGTATTTTGTTACAACAGCAGCAAAGGACTAAGACAAAGCTCATGAAGACTTTCAAGAAAACCGAGGAAAGGATTAGTGAGCTTGTAGATAGGTTAATATAACCTGTAACTCAAAGGGAACCAAAGAATGAAGATACAGATCAGGACCTCCAAGAACTGTAGAACAATATCGAAAGTTATATCCGTAATTAAACATCAGGAAAAGAAAAGAATAAGAATAAGGCAAAATAAATATTTGAAACAATAATGACTGAGAATTTTCCAAAATTAATATGATACATCAAATCACACATCCAGGATGCTCAGAGAACACCAAACAAGATGAATATGAAATACACACGTACACACACAGACACACAGACACACACACACACACACACACACACAAACACATACATGTATCTAAGCATAACATCATCAAGCTGCAAAAAAACAAAAAAAAATACAGGGGGAAAATCTTATAGAAAGTTGGGTACATCTTAACTATACAGAAGCAAGTATGAGAATGACAACGAACCTGTCATCAGAAATCATACAACCAAATAGAGTAATGTTTTTAAGTGTTGAAAGAAAAAAACTGCCAACTTAGAATAACATATCTAGCAAAATTATCCTTCAAAAGTGAAGAAGAAATAAAGGCTTTTTCAGAAGAATAACTGAAGGAATTCATTACTCGAAGATCTACACTGTAAAAAATATTAAAAGAAATTCTTTAGGTTAAATAAAGTAATATACATGAGAAACTTGGATTAATGTGTAATTTTTTTAAAGTTTTTCTTATCTTAATTGATCAACAAGATAATAATTGACAGCAATGATGGCAACAATAATCAATTCATCATTGCTCAGGGATGTTAGATAAATGGCAGTAAAATCCTCATGCCTGTAATCCCAGCACTTTGGGAAGCCAAGATGAGTGGATCACCTGAGGTCAGGAGCTCATGACCAGCATGGCCAACAATGTGAAACCCCATCTCTACTAAAAATAGAAAAATTAGCCAGGCATGGTTGTGGGGGCCTATAATCCCAGCTACTCAGAAGGCTGAGGCAGGAGAATTGTTTGAACCCGGGAGGCGGAGGTTGCAGTGAGCTGAGATCAGGCCACTGCACTCCAGCCTGAGTGACAGTACTAGACTCTGTCTCAAAATAAATAAATAAATGCCAGTAAAATCACAAGAAATAAGACAGACATACCTGTAATACTACGTTATGAGGTATCCATACTACACTCACAGTCGTGTGTGTGTGTCTGTCTATCTATCTATCTATCTATCTATATTTTTTTTTTGAGATGGAGTGTCACTCTGTTGCCCAGGCTGGAGTGTAGTGGCGCAATCTTGGCTCACTGCAACTTCTGCCTCCCAGATTCAAGTGATTTTCCTGCCTCAGTCTCCTGAGTAGCTGGGACTACAGCCTGTGTCACCACGCCCAGCTATTTTTTTGTATTTTTAGTAGAGACGGGGTTTCACCCTGTTAGCCAGGATGGTCTTGATCTCCAGACATTGTGATCCGCCCTCCTTGGTCTCTCAAGGTGTTGGGATTACAGGCGTGAGCCACCTCTCCTGGCTCATAAGTTTTTATTTGATATTGTACTTGGATTATATAAACATATATGTTGTAAACCCTAGGGCAACCATTTAAAACGGTTGTGTTAAGTATAAATTACATGCTGACAGAGAATAAAATTAACTAGTAAAAAAAAAAAAATTAACTAGTATAACATGCTCAAATAAAACAGAGAAAATAGAAAAAGAGGAGGGAAAAGAAAGAACAAATGTAATGATGATTGAAATTAATGTATAGCTTTCATATATCCTTGAACTATTTTGATTTAATACAAATTTATACATCAGAAAAATGTTTATTCTCAATAGATTAAATAATAATTAAATAATTTTAGTGTTAAATTGAAGTTGTTTAAATAAAAATGTTTCCTATTGTTTAAAAATAATGTTTTGTAAAATAATGATTATCCCTACAAATAAGGATGTTTATAAAGTTAACAATCAAATTTAACAAATTTATTTAAATATGATTTAAGAAAAACATGCTAAATACCTACAGGCCTGAGTGAGTCAGATCTGGACGTAGATGGATCTAGAAATCATAATTTAATCAGTCCTGTATGTAAACACTGTTAGGATTTCCAAGCCATTGTCGCATTTACAGACGCACATCAATTAAAAGTTAGCACATAACAGAATGCAACTTGCTGGAACAGACTATGCCATTGATAGAGTCACATTTTTTGCTAACACTTAACATTGCTTACTTCTGTTTTGTGTTTTTTTTAGACAGTGTCTCCCTCTGTCACCCAGGCTGGAGTGCACTGGCATAAGCATGGCTCACTGCAGCCTCTCTCTCCTGGGCTCAAAGGATCCTCCTGCCTCAGCCTATGTACCTGAGACTACAGGCATGCACCACCAAGTCTGGCTAATTTTCTATTTTTCATAAAGACGGGGTGTCACTATGTTGCACAGGGTGGTCTCAAACTCTTGGGCTCAAACAGTCCTCTCACTTCCACCTCCCAAAGTGCTAGGACATGAATGAGCCACTGTGCCTGGCTTATTGTTTATTTTAAATTTTTTTTTTTCTTAAAATGATTTGTTGAAATCTACTCAATGGAAGTCTCTGAGAACTGTACAACCTGAAAGCCTGAGGGAGGTGGTAAATTCTTCCTCATCCAACTGTGTCAAGCATAACCTCTCAATTGATAGAGAAAATATTGAGGCTTTGCCTTCATGCCTCAGAAAGAAGCAAAGGAGAAATCATGCTCATCTAGCATTTAGTTGGAGAGAAAAATACAGTATTAATGTTTAACTTTTTCTCAGAACAGAGATGGATGCTTTAATTCAAAGCAAGAGGCAGCAACGTTAACTCAATGGGAGCTAGGAAGCATTAGAAGGAAGAAGTATATGATATCCATACAAATAATGAAGGGCAAGTGGTTCCACCCGTCTACATGTCAGCAGGTCTGAATAATTTCTTACAGCTATTCCTGCCATAGGAGCCATTAGATTCAGAAGGCAGTATGAAAACAGAAAAGAGCAAACTATGGATTCATAAGCCACTTTCTCAAACCTCAAGAGTTTTGTGGGTTTTTTTGTTTGTTTTGTTTTTTCTTAACATTCACATGGTAACCTATTTAAATCCTTGTCTGTCTTCAATATGTGTGACAACAGAAAGCAAATGTGGTCTACCAGTCAACCTTAATTAACATTCTCTGGGGTCAGATACAAAAATGTTGATATGATTATCATCAATATATTGATATAGTATTTTTGTATTGATATATTGACATAGTATCTCTGTATTGATATGTTGATATCACATCTCTTTAAAGATGGTAGAGTGAGGCCGTGGTGATGAGGATATGCAATTTGATCCCAATTCTGAAAAAGTTCATTCTGTCATCTGTCTTACCATTCATTGCCCCATTGTATAATAATGAAGTGAAAGATCAACTCTTAAAATTCTCTTGCTTTTGTATAAACATTAGAACATAAGTGACAAACCTGCAAATCAAATTTTTTTTTAAAAAAACTGACAGAAATTAGTTTATTACTGATTATATTATTCTTTATTAAAATATGAGTATAATTTTAAATTTAAATCAAATTACTTCATGTGACTATCTACATAACTGTAACAGACATATTTTAAAAATATAAGCTTCCTGAACACATACACTCTCCCAAGACTAAACCAGGAAGAAGTAAAAAAAAAAAAAAAAAAAAAGGAAAAATAAGCTAACCACAGTGCCTAAGAGCCCTGTAGCTTTATAAGGAAGATTAAGAACAAAGACACAACTACAAAACAATCACTAGGTCATGTATCTTGGCCTGGATTTTCTCATTTAGCTATCAGGAGAGCATGACAACTATGTAGTCACTCTTCTAGCTCTATAAGCAACTTCAGAAATAAAGGAGACAAAACTTTATGTAAAGTGTACAGTAGTCCTCTCTAATCCACAGTTTCACTTTCTGGGTTTTCAGTTACCTGAGGTCAACCACAGTTCGAAACTATTAAATGGAAAGTTCCAAAAGTAAACAATTCATAAACTTTAAATTGAGTAATGTTCTGAGCATTATGAGGAAATCTCACTCAGTCCCTCTCAGGACATGAATTCTCCCTTTGTCCAGCATCCCCACTCCAGCTGCCCATTAGCCACTCAGTAGCCCTCTCGGTTATCAGATCCACTGTCCCAGAATCACAGCACTTGAGTTAAAGGAACCCATATTTTACTTAATAATGTCCCCAAAGCCCAAGAGTAGTGATAATGGCAATTGAGATATGACAAAGAGAAACTATACAGTGCTTCATTTAGGTGAAAAGGTGAAAGCTCTCAACTTAATAAGAAAAAAAAGGAAAAATGTATACTGAGCTTGCTAAAATTTACCCTAAGAACAGATCTGTCCATGAAATTGTGAAGAAGAAAAAATTTATGCTAGATCTGCTGTTGCACCTCAAACTGCAAAAGTTATAGCCACAGAGCATGTTACATGCTCAGTTAAAAAGGCTTCAAATTTGTGGGTGAAAGACATGAATGGAAGTGTATTCTGATATAAGGTAGTCAGGTTCATTCTACCATCCCAAGTAGCATCACTCAAGAGGGGTTTGGGAACATATTTCAAATGGAGAAGGAAAGACTATTCTACCATTTTTTATTTCTGCTGCCTATTTTCCCAATCAGATGCTTTACTATTTTTATTTATTTTATCAATGAGATAATTTTTTAATATACTTATTACAGACAAGGTCTACCTATTGTCCAGGCTAGAGTGCAGTGGCACAATCATAGCTCACCTTAAACTCAAACTCCTGGGTTTAAGCAGAGATAATATTTTAAGATTAATTCATGTAAGACAAATTAAGTTGGCATGAAGTATGCCCATTTTAGATTTTTTATAAATACAGACATGCATCATATAATGATGTCTCTGTCAAATATGCACTGTATATATATCTATCTTGCCATAAGAGGAGCTACTCTGTAGAGGTGTACCATATTTTAGTCTTTTATGCTGTACTGTACTTTTTCTGTGTTTAGATATGTTTAGATGCTGAATCTGAATGCTGTCAATTAAACCACGATGTCTTCCACTCACAAATTTAATGCCTTTTCCATCTTAACTAAGCACTTATAATGCACTGTGGCTGTAACTTTTGCAGTTTGTTGTGCGACAGCAGAACTAGCACAATTTTTTTCCTTCTTCTTCACACCATTATGGATAGATTTGTTCTTAAGGTAGGTTTTAGCAACCCCAGCATACAAATATTTTTCTTTTCTTGTTAAGTAAAGAACTTTCAGCTTGACACGATAGCACATGCTTGTAATTCTAGCACTTTTGGGAGGCTGATGTGGGTAGATTGCTTGAGTCCAGGAGTTGGAGACCAGCCTGGGCAACATGGCAAAACCCCACCTCTACAAAAAATTAGCTGGGCCATATGGTGCACTACTGTAGTCCCAGATAACCAGAAGCTGAGTCAGGAGAATTGCTTGAGTCTGGGAGATTGAGGCTGCAGTGGGCTGTGATTGACCCACTGCACTTCAGCCTGGGTGACAAAACAAAACAAGATCCTGTCTCAAAAAAGAAAAAAAAAAAAAAATTAAAAGAAAGCAACTTTCACCTTTTTACTTAGGGGAAACACTTGATAACTTCTCTTTGTTATATCTTTTTTGCCAGCATCGCTACTCTTGTGTTTGGGCTTCTAAGTGGCTAATGAGAAAGGAGCTTCTGCAGCCTGGAACCGCTGGAGGAAGGTATGATTCATGTTCCAGGACAGAGCTGGACAACATGCGATTTCATCACTCTACTGAGCATGGTACACAATTTATTAATTATGAATTGTTTACTTATGGAAATTTTTATTTAACATCTTCAGACCACAGTTAACCACAGGTAACTGAAACAGTAAAAAGTGAAATCATGGTTAGGAGAAACAACTGTAGAGCAAAAGATTGCTAATTCCCCATAACTATAAAAGGATAATCTCACAATTAAATTGTAGCAACAGAAAGTTTATTATTGCACACTTGTTGCTACAGTAAAAATTTGGAAGCAAATATGGTCTCCACAATAGAGAGGTTGATTATATTTTAGTATGCAGTTATTGGCAAGGTATAAAGAAAAATGTTTAAACTGTAAAATGTTTTCTATAGGTATCGATTGTTTAAATGATAATATGTAGTGTGTGTACATTGTTTTGTCTGGAAATAGTCTGGGGAACAGTTATTATGTGGAAGAAAGACCTGGATGGAGAAGAGCTTTTTAGGTAAATATCCCTTTAAATTTTCTAAGTTTTGAAATGAAAAGGAGCACCTGGACATAAATTGTATTATTTTTCTTTTTCTGCATTAAAAATTATCACAGATTTAATTATGTTTTTAACAGCTTTTCCCACAATACAGAACAACCGAATTACTGTTTGACAGAATAACTAGGAGGTATTGTACACTAGCAGCAAGAATCTTGGGGCCCTCTTGGATTTTTCCTTAGCACAAAATTTTGATCTCTTTGTTTCTCTCTCTCCCTGTCTCTCTTTGACTGATAAAATTAAAAAACAGGCAAATATGGCTCTCCAAGTCATATTTACTAGAAATATATACAAGGGATAAAAATATATTTGTTAATGGTAAGTATTGTTTGTATATATGCATGCACATACATAAACACACTGAAGGTCCATATGGATAAAAAAAAAGGTTTAGGCCGGGGCGGTGGCTCACACCTGTCATTCCAGCACTTTGGAAGGCTGAGGTGGGCGGATTACCTGAGGTCGGGAGTTCAAGACCAGCCTCACCAACAGGGAGAAACCCCGTCTCTACTAAAACTACAAAGCATCTGTAATCCCAGCTACTCTGGAGGCTGAGGCAGGAGAATCGCTTGAACCTGGGAGGCAGAGGTTGCAGTGAGCCAAGATCGTGCCATTGGACTCCAGCCTGGCAACAGAGCAAGACCCCATCTCAAAAAAAAAAAAAAAAAGGTTTAATGGGATGATCCAGAGTGGGAACAGAGGAAATGATGACTGGGAATAATGTTTGAACTCTTTTTGATGTTAAAAAGGTGATGATAAAGGCAGTCAGTATTAATTGTATATTAAAATTAAAAAGAAAAACCAAGGTAGAAAAGGACATGATTTCACATATCTCAACCACATTATGGTTTATTTTAAAGAACTGGCTAAAGTATTGCAAGTTGTTTTATTCTGGAAAATCATTAAGGAATTTTAAAAGAAGAAAATTATTTCAGTTATTAATAGCACACATTTCATTTTTTATGTCTATATAAAAAGTGATAGAAAATGAAGCTACGAAGTAAGTTTGTGCTGAAGTACCAGTTAATGGAATAGACCACCTAATTTTTACATACAGATATTAATGGGGTTTATCCTTGCCCTGATGCTGCTACTTATATTTGGCAGACTGCCTTGAACAGGAACATGCTTTCATTTTGATTTTTTTTGTCAACTAGTTCCCCTAAGACCAATGTGGTAACATTACTATTCCCAATCTAGAGAAGAAAATTTTAACGACAAAAAATTCAGTTGTTCTGGAGCACACAGATGGTAAAGGACAGGGCAAACGCACTCTCCAGGGCCTGTGCTCTTCACAGCTCTGCTCTCCTGCCTCTCCTGCCTGTGGATCCGTCCACATCATCAAAGAACAGAGATGAGTTTGTGCTTCAGAAAGAGTCACCCGCTCTGTGGAATACTATTCAGCAATGACAACAAAGTCAATAGAGCTACACGCCTTGACGTGGACTCATCTCACAAGCACAATGATGAATGAAAGAAGCTAGGCACGGGGTGTACATGACGTAAAAGCGAGAGCATTTGCTCTGAGTATGTAACAGGAAGGGGACACGATAGGGACTTTTGAGGGCTTGATTTGGACTAGTTACACATGTGTGTACATTTGATTAAAAGTCAATCAACAAACAACATTTGTGAACTTTTCTTTGTTTATGTTATACTTTAATTAAAAAAAATTTAACACAAAGGGAAGAGTACATTTTCCTCCATCTGATCATGAAAAGCATGTTTTTTCTTTTGTTTTGTTTTTCATTACTGGCTTTTAGAAAATTTAAGCTACCATTAATAGTCTCTGATAATAAATACACGTATCATCATCTTTTGTAAATCTATTTCTTGCTCAATTCCACTCCATTTAATTCTATTTATTGTCTTCCTTTTGTCTGTTTATATGAATGGAAACTGAAAAACCAAAACGTACTGAAAGGATCAGTAGTCAGATATCATATGTAAATATTGCCTATTAATAAGTACTTAGACAACCTTGATGAAAATGTTTTTCTTCTTTTTCAGTTTTCTTGACAGAGATCCATGTATTCTGAAATAAGCAGACAATTTGAAAAAACATAGTTAGATCTCATACTTTCTTTATTTGACATCTCACATACCAATCTTCACACTGAATACTGAGAGACATGAAATAATTGGACCTTGCTTCTATGAATAGAACCTTGGATAAAGGATCCCTGTTTTAGGCATTTTTTTTTTATATCTTATCCTTGAAATTCTCAAAACACTTGATCTGATCTCTTATAGTATTATTGACATATTTTTTTATCTGTTTGCCACCAGGCAATGAGTTCAAGGACTGGGTTATGTCTGAAAGATTACAGTGTCTGGCAATTACTTGATTTTCAACGTATGCCTGTTGTCTACACTGCTACTCCTGCTTTCAAATGTAAAGCATCTTTGCACTGCTGAGACCACTCTGCAAAACTTTGGGACCCATATTCTTTAAGAATTCTGATATGGCATCCTGTCATAATAATATATTACAGTGGCATCAGGCACTTTACAAATTAGAAAGTGGATGGATGGATGACTTTTCTGGTAAGACCATGTTATTTACAGTTCTATGACTTTAAGTCATCTTTTTGTTCCCTTCTATTTTTTTAATACTATGGTCTATTATCATTAGTGATTGTAATATCACTAAGTGTTTTCTGGAAATATTTCAAAACACACTGCAACTTAATAGTATATTTCAAAATAATGAAAGATAACACTAAACAATGATTCACATCTCAAAATTTATCATTTTTCCCAACAAGAAAGAGGAGTTAAATGACCTGCTACATAGTTTATTCCATTCTCCCATTAGTTAAATAGTCAGAAAATCGTGTGCAATCTAGTGTTCAGTCTGACAAGAAATTGCAGATTATCAATTGCTTCTAAAACAGAGCACTTGGGCTTCATCTAGATTAAGAAATGTTACTATTTGTCAAAAATTATAGAGAAAACATTATTTTATATTACAAACCTCAATGTTTTGAAAACCAAGAGTGGACATTACCTTTTGACATTTATAGAAGATATGTAACTCTTTTTAAATCTTTTTCAGCACCATGACAGATATAAGCTACAGCACAGAACGCTTGGCTATACTTGAAATAAATTCTCTAGGTTATTTATGCCATCCTTACTGTCTGAAAAAAAAGTTTCTTTTGTGGCGGGGTTGGTGGGGACAGAATTTAATACTCTAGGGAAAGGAAGATTAAAAATTTAATGCTTATTTTTGTTCATTCCACTTACTAGGATGGGGGTAAGGGGACAAAAATTGGTATGTATTATTTTAAAGCTTTGTAGGGAAATTTGAATTTATATATTATTGAACAGTTTCTGTCACCACAGACAGACACTTCTTTAAATTATTATTTCATAATAGATAAATACACAAACAACTTAATATTAGCTTTTGATCACTTGCTAAAACTAGCATTAGTCAAAAATCTTTGCAAATCATGTAACTATTAACTCTTTGCTTTTTCTTGTCTGAAACTGTCATAAAAATTGTACCTATCTGATGTGGTTATTGTGTTGTTCAATGAGTGAATACAGTGTTTGTAAAAATGCCAAACATGCTGCTCATAAATATTAAAACTTCATGAATAATACCTATTATTATGACTAGCTCAAGAACCACTGTTCTATTTCAGTAAAATATATTTATAGAACATTCAAATTATAGATAGGGTAAATGAATGGCGACTGTATTAGCAATAATGGTTCACGATGAGAAATCAAAAGCCAAAAGTCAAAAAGGTGAATCTGGTTTCATGTTTTGATAGATCTGTTTGAAAAAATAAACACTTTTCTTCACTGTCAGTCCTCAGAACCCACCTGGCCCTCCACTGGTACTGCTCTCCGAGGAAAAATGGAGAGGAGTGGGGGTCAGGGGTTGACACTTTCTCCAGCCCGGCCTCTGTCACAGTGAGTGACAAAAGCCTGGCCTGTCCCTTTCATGTTAGGTGTTTTCTTAATAAACCATCCCAACACCTGGCAACTCAGCTCTTTCCTGCTCAGCTGAACTCCTGACAAATATAATGCTCCAGTAAATGGTGTTAGATGACTCAAGAAATTACACTAGTGATAATGGATGCTGAGATTAAAGTACATGTAAAAAGCTTGGACAAGATGTTTCATTAAAGAAAATAAAAGAAAAGCAATATTTCTAAATATGTGAGTGTAAATATGTATGTATTTGTATAAATATGTTTGTGTCCCTGAAAATTTATTCGAGGTTTTTAGATCTTTTTAGTTGTAAAACCAATGGATTATATATTTGAAGATGACTTGATGTTCATTTTAATTTGCTGTTCTGTTCTCCTGTGTACAGAATTTGTTAAATAATAAAAGAGTCACAAGGAAAACGATGAGGAAACATTTTTTATTTTATCTTAAAAAAAAGATAAGCAAGGACTTCAATTCTCATAATCTCTCTGATCAATAATTGATCACTTTCACTTGTTAGATGACCCAAGAAGTGACACTATGATAATTGGATGCTGATATTAAAGTACATGTAAAAAGCTTGGACAAGAAGTTTCATTAAAGAAAATTAGAGAAAAGCAATATTTCTAAATATGTGAGTGTAAATATGTATGTATTTCTATGAATATGTTTGTGTCCCTGAAAATTTATTCAAGGTTTTTAGATCTTTTCAGTTGTAAAACCAATGGATTCTATATTTGAAGATGATTTGATTTTCATTTTAATTTGCTCTTCTGTTCTCCTGTGTACAGAATTTGTTAAATAATAAAAGGGTCACAAGGAAAACAATGAGGAAATATATTTTATTTTATCTTTTAAAAAAGATAAGCAAGGACCTCCATTCTCATAATCTCTCTGACCAATAATTGATCACTTTCGTTGTGAGAGATGCCACCCGGCAAGAAGGTGATAAAGATAACACGGGTTCTAAATTTTCAAAAGCCCACTTTCTAGAGGGGAAGGAACCCAAACTCAGACATATATGTAGACGATGCAGTATAAAAATAAACAAGTGCTGTGGGAAAACAGATACAAGGAAACTTAGGATTGTGACTATTCATGTTAGAAATTGCTTTTCAAAGGAACTAACATTAGATTGGGGCCATGAAAGGTGCATGGAAATTAGCCAGTAGTCAAGTAGGAAAATATGCAAAAGAATTTCTGTTCAAAGGCAGAATACAAGTTTTTAGAAATTCAGTGAACACACACACATGTATATAAATACAATCTTTCTTTTTGTCGACTTTCCTTTCTTTAGTTTTTTAAAAATTCTATCACCCATTCCTTTATGAAATGTCTAAACTTTACCAATTCACTGTGCTGGGTTTGAGAAGCACAACATTAGACAATACAAATTAAATCTCTTTTAAGAGTTATACATCCCAATATAAATATATTTATGTATGTTTATGTATATATGTGTCCATGCGCATGCCTATATATGTGTGAATATATATGTGTTTTATACACACATATATTATAAACATACAAAGAGACCATATATATATGGTCTTTAAGAAAGCAACGATTAAGCAGAAACTTGAGAGAAAAAATCTATATCTGAGAGATGGTTGTCCCAGATATAGGGACACAAGGGCAATGGTTTTGAGGCAAGAACATCTTTGTTGTATTTAACTGATAAAAGGTAGTATTGTTGGAGTACCATGGAATAGAGGAAGTGATACCAGAGAAGAAATAACAGAGCAAGGCAAAACAAGGCCTTGGATGTAAGGGTAAGCACATTGGAATGGCATTGAATTTTGTGTTGAGCAAGGATGACTTGGACTCTGTGGAAAATGTATTCTGAATGAGAAAGAATGGAAGTATGGATACCACCTAGGAGATTATTATAGTAGTTTACATCACAGGTTAGAATGATGAGGTTTTGGAATAAAATGGTGGCAACGGAGGTGGCAAAATATTAGAAAAGTTATTGAAATCAAGCCCACAGTGCGTTAAGATAGATTGATTTTTTCAGGTGTGCAGAAAGGAGAGGAATTGAACTTGATTCCACCTTTCTGATGTCAACAACTGGAATATACATTTTTCATTTCTCTAATACAGAATGCCTGGGGAGGAGCAGACTCTAAGGCATTCTGAGAGAATGGAAGTCTGAATTACAGATGGAGAGTAACAAGAAAAGAATTTGTAATTAGGACTATTGTATAAGTAATCTATCACAACATGCTGAGAAGTTTTGGTGACATGAAGGATTTTTAATTACTGAATTGCTATAATCAAAATAATGTTTTAGAATGCTATCTAAAACAGTGTCATAAATATTAGATTGGCAGAAAGAAACAAGATGGGAAGAAAGTGAATAAGAAGCAAAACAATGCTAGGACTTGTCCTATGGTAGAGACAGGCAATGGTGTGGAGAACAGAGATTTGTTTATTTAATTTTACTAAGAAATTGCTATGTACGATCCTGGTGCTGTGCAGTACAATGATGAATGAGTTGACTGCAATATGGTTCTTCCACTAAAAAAAAAAAAAAAAAAAAAAGCAAAACAGGATTTTACAATTCATTTGTAATCTTCAATAAATGACTATTATGTTAATGGTTCCTTAGTCTAGTGTTCACAGATATGGTGGTTTTTCGTAAGTTGAAATTCCCTTTCAAAGCAAAACTTACCTATTACTCTGCACAATTGACAAGTAGTAGTTAATAATATACATATGCTTACATATATGTGCACATATAATGATGCTTTAGTAGGAAAAATCACTCATTCAAAATTAATACATTACATGAAAAAGAAATGGATTCCATGCATCTCAAATCACTAAAGTATATCTAAATGAAGAATTGAAATAGGCCAGGTCTGGTGGTGCACACCTGTGGTCCCAGCTACTTGGGGAGGCTGAGTTGGGAGGATTGCTTTAGCACAGAAGGTTAAGGCTTAAGTGAACCATAACTGGGCCACTGCTCTCTAGCTTTGACAACAGAGCAAGGCCCACTTTCAAGAAAAAATTAAAAAAGAATTGAAATAAGGTCAAAGATCCAGAAATCCTGAGTTTCTTTTCAATGTTCAGAAATGTATAG
The DNA here is from genome assembly GCF_002776525.5 of Piliocolobus tephrosceles. NCBI lineage: Eukaryota > Metazoa > Chordata > Mammalia > Primates > Cercopithecidae > Piliocolobus > Piliocolobus tephrosceles. The sequence continues at coordinate 11,055,718 of NC_045436.1, read as the reverse complement.
AAAGTGAGAGTTAAATATATGAGCAGACAACTTTGTCTGACAGCTTGGAAGAGAAGGTAACACAAAGAGTTGTGTGAGAATCTTTGATAAAAACAGTACCTAATATTCACTCTAGTTTTCTTAACACACTAATACTATTTGTTTTTATACTAAGTGCTTAATGAATATTAGGTAAATAGATCTGATAGATCAATACTATTTTCCCTTTCAAAATGAGTTTTCTACAATTTTATACAAGTTTTTATAGTTAGATAATAGATCTAAAATATTTGATTTACCTTTAATGCACACAATATCCTAAAATGAGATTTAAGTGATTTCTTACAAACGAAGTTATATGAATTTCAAGGTGGGATGGCATCAAATGTAGAAAAAGTGAGAACTTGGACAATAATATAAATAAATAGTTGATTCATTAGACTTCTTTGCCAATCATTATGCTAGCTGTTTTACATAGATTCCTTTATTTAACCTCATATCTACTCTAGGAAATAAACACAATTTTTATTTCCATTTTGCAGAAAAAGATGACGGAAGTCTGAGTAACTATGAGATAGGATAGAAATGTTTAGCAAAGCATTGTTTTAGTTCTGTCACTCACCCTCCAGATAATTGCACAGTTGGGTTTTCAATAATTCTAAGGAGAGATTGTCTCCTGAGGCATCTGTGAATCTGGGACATAGAATGTGCAGAATCCCTGACACAAATAGGTAAGAAATCAATTATTTCACATTATACTTTAAGGAAGAAAACTCCCACAAAAGTGCTAGAAAAGGAGGGAGGAAAAAGAACAAAACAATCTTTTCATTTCCTATGTTCTCAACTTTCTTAAGTGCATTGCCCTTTAGAAATACCATGCTATTTCATTCATTGAAAATACAGTATGCATTTGATAAAGTATTTTCATAATGAGTTTTTCTCAACATTCAACCTCATATCTTTCATTGGATTAAAATTAAAACTGTGCTTGTTTTCTTTAAGCTAGGATAACTAGAGAGTCAAAATTTGAATGGAAAATGTATGCACATGATTACAAGTTGTAATTAAAGTCTCAGAAATGCCAACATTGGTTGGTTGTTTCTTTAAAAATATATATATATATATAACTCTCCTTCTTTAAAAGGATTTAATTTTGTAAGAATCTCTCTCTCTTTCCTTCTTTCTTTCTTTTTCTTTCTTTCTTTCTTTCTTCCTTCCTTCCTTCCTTCCTTCCTTCCTTCCTTCCTTCCTTCCTTCCTTCCTTCCTTCCTTCCTTCCTTCCTTCCTTCCTTCTTTCTTTCTTTCTTTCTTTCTTTCTTTCTTTCTTTCTTTCTTTCTTTCTTTCTTTCTTTCTTTCTTTCTTCCTTCCTTCCTTCCTTCCTTCCTTCCTTCCTTCCTTCCTTTCTTTCTTTCTTTCTTTCTTTCTTTCTTTCTTTCTTTCTTTCTTTTTGTTGTTGTTGAGACAGTCTCGCTCTGTCACCCAGGCTGGAGTGCAACCTTCAGCTAATTGCAAATTTCGCCTCCTGGGTTCAAGCAAATTTCATGCCTCAGCCTCGCAAGTAGCTGAGATTACAGGTGTACACCACCAAGGCTGGCTAATTTTGGTATTTTTAATAGAGACAGGGTTTCACCATGTTGGCCAGGCTGGTCTCGAACTCTTGACCTCAAGTGATCCACCTGCCTCAGCCTCCCAAAGTGCTGGGATTACAGGCATGAGCCACCACACTGGCCTTGGTTAATAATTTCAATGTTTTTTGAAAAGCTACACATTGTATTATTATGGTTTTGTTCTATTTAGAGGTTTTTGGCGTAACTGTTTCTTTTCAATGTCCAAATTACTCGTTTAGTAAATTGCATTTTGGAAACACAAAAACTGTCTCAATGTCTCATTATTTATAAATACCAAAGCTGTAACAAATGTACAATATCCTGGTATATTGTACAGTATACTCCAGGCTTTTAGAAAAGTTTTTGGTGCCAACATACCCTTTTAAATGCAAACAGGGCAAAGGTATATTTCAGAAAAATAATATCATTTTGTGGCCTTTGGAGCATGGAATTTACTCATAAAGACAATAGAGTCTTAACCAACTTCTCAACACTGAACAGTAGCAGAAATATTAAATCTAAAGATTTCAAAATATGGAATGTCAATCATTATATTTGTAGATATTTATTTTCATTTTGGGGCAGTAGGTCAATGAGTTTGAGACTTCATTTAACTAAAAAGCATTTTAATATACTCTTGACTACAGTCTCTTAGCAACAGTGTAAAATGTAAATTACATTAAGAAGGAAAAATAAGAAGGTAAGTATATTTACAGATGAATATTGAAAGAGATAGAAGGTCATTATAGTAATCATAATTCCAATATTCTAGAAATCAAACACAAAGAAGTACACAGTCTGAAGAAGACATCATGGATGAGTCCATCATCAAGCAGGAAGGTGATATTGGATGATATGTTGACACAGTAATTGTATAAATAAAAATATATTTGAAATTAATTAGGTGAGAATTTGAACAATTTTTCAGGTTACTTGAGCTTACATATAGTGTAGAACATTAAACCACGTTCTTTCTTATCTAAACTTATTCCCATATGCTGAGATCATTCCACTCTTTGCACTAAGACTCTATTATGTACCAGCATAAAATCTTATATTTCTCCTTTATGTTATTTGTTACAACTGCATTTAATTTTCTTTGGAAATTGTTTAATTGTTTTTTTCATGCTAGGCTATGTGTCCAGGGTGAACAGGGTCTGTGTTGCTACTTCATAACTGTCCTTGATGTCTGACATATAGTAGATGATGCACAGTTATTATCCAGAGTGTTCTAGGTAGAGATATAGAGTTAGAAGTAGCCAAAAAGAATACAAATCATACTGTTAAGTAGATCACAACCTGAGTTGTACAGGAACACATGAAAAAATGTTAAATATTCCTATGTGCTTCCATTTCCAGTTATGATTTAACATAGGCAAGTTGGGGTTAGAGAAGCATACGGTAATTTTTAATAATCTAGAGATGCAAAAACTATTTTTGATCAGATATCCATAAGGATGTTAATTTTCAACTGCTATTCTAGTAAATTGTAATGATCGTCACGAGGACATTCTCCATTTATATTCATGAATATAAACATTTCAGAGTTACAGTTACCTTCGAGATTTGATTAAAGCTCTAGATTCCCTCCAGCAGAAAACAAAACAAACATTTAAAAAAAGCACAAGTGTTTATTTCTTATATTTCACTTCATGAACTTTTTGAACCTTTGTGATGGATTTCAACTTAAACCCTTTATTTTAGAGTGCAAGGAACTATTTTTGCACTGTTTACAATGGTAACTGCAGTATACGAGGCAAATAATTTCATCTATATTTTTCCTGATGTGTAAGGGTCTTACTGAATTACAGTGTTTGATTCTTTACTTGATGATTGTCTCTTTTGATTCATTTAATCGTCTACTGACCGAATTTCACATCTCTTTGAACTATTTTTAGATGTCAGTAATAATCTGTGTAGATTGGATCAGAACTATATCCTACAAATAATACACTGGTGATTTGGGTATTCTCAAGTTAAATTGCTAGTATGTTCATAACTAAAGTGAGTTTTAAATGGGCCTTGTAGTTGTTGTTTAAAGACAGATCTTTAAACAAGTGCCCTGGGTGTAATAACAATGATGCTACCTTCAGTACACAGCAGGCCTTTCATCCATGGAGCATAAAATGCCTCATATATGCCATCAGAGGTAGGAATGTGGATGTGTAAACAACTTTCCACTTGGTCGGGATGTCATCCAAGTATGGAAAGTCCATCTTTTCCATAATAAAATCTTCAGAGGATGAGACTTAAAGAGAGCAGAGGGAGAAAAAATATTTCTTTATGAGGATTTTTTCTTTATTCTCTGTTGTAATCTTCCAAATAGGAACAATCAAATAGATCACTTTTTATTAGGGAGATAATAGCTAATTGGCTAAAAAATAGATATACACATGAAACTAGAGAAGTCCCTGCACCATATCCATGTAAAGGCTCTACTCTTTCCTATTTTATTTTAGAAGGGAATGATTATAGAGTTGTAGGTTTTATAACATTATTTTTAAAGAACTACATTTACTATAAATATGAACAATTTTCCATGTCTTAGTTCCTCATCTGTAACACTAAGGTAAGAAAAGATTCTTATTCACAGTACTGTTTTATTTTTGTTTTTAATTTTTCTGAGACAGGGTCTTGCTTTGTCATCCAGGCTGGAGTACAGTGGCAATCTTGGCTCACTGCAACCTCCGTCTCCCGGGTCCAGGCAATTCTCTTGCTTCAGCCTCCCAAGTAGTTGAGACTGCAGGCACTCACCACCAGGTCTGGCTATTTTTTGTATTTTTGGCAGATAGAGTTTCAGCACATTAGTTAGGCTGGTCTTGAACTCCTGACCTCAAGGGATCTGCCCGCCTCAGCCTTCTGAACTACTGGGATTACAGGTGTGATCTACCACACCCAGAAAACATTATTTCTGTGAGGAGCAAATGAGCCGTAACCACTATTCCTGACACATCGTGATACCTCAGTATTAAACTCCACTAATTTCAATGTGTGTGTGTTTTTTTTGTTTTTTTTTTTTTTTTGAGACGGTGTTGTGGGAAGTCAGGGACCCCGAACAGAGGGACCAGCTGAAGCCATGACAGAAGAACATAAATTATGAAGATTTCATGGGCATTTATCACTTCCCCAATCAATACTCTTGTGATTTCCTATGCCTGTCATTACTTTAATCTCTTAATCCCATCATCTTCGTAAGCTGAGGATGAATGTCACCTCACGGACCCTGTGATGATTGCATTAACTGCACAACAAATTGTTTTAGAGCATGTGTGTGTGTGAACAATATGAAATCTGGGCACTTTAAGAACAGGATAACAGCGATTTTCAGGGAAAAAGGGAGATAACCTTAAAGTCTGGCTGCCTGTGGGCCGGGCAGGACAGAGCCATATTTCTCTTATTACCGAAAATGGGTAAGAGAAGTATCACTGAATTCTTTCCCCAGTAAGGAATATTAATAATTAACAACCCTGGGAAAAGAATGAATTCCCAGGGGAGGCCTCTGAACTGGCCGCCCTGAGGGTCTGCCTTTACGCAGATGTAGATAGTGATGAAACACGCCCTGGTCTCCTGCAGCACCCCCAGGCTTGCTAGGAGTAGGAAATTCCAGCCTGGCAAACTCTAGTCAGACCAGTTCTCCTCTCTTGAATCCTGACAATGCGTGCACAGTGGGACATGGAAGTTCATTAGTGATTCTAGTTTCGCCCTGACCTTCTGCCTTGTGATCTTTTGTTGCCCTTAAAGCATGTGGTCTCTGTGACCCATACCCTATTCCTACACTCCCTCCCCTTTTGAAAATCACTAATAAAAACTTGCTGGTTTTACGGCTTTGGGGGGCATCACGGAACCTGCTGACATGTAATGTCTTCCCCGGACACCCAGCTTTAAAATTTCTCTGTTTTGTACTCTTTCCCTTTGTTTCTCAGACCGGCTGACACTTATGGAAATAGAAAACAACCTATGTGAAATAGTGGGGGCTAGTTTTCCCTGATAAGATGGAGTCTTGTTCTGTCGCTGCCCACTCTGGAGTGCAGCAGTGCAATCTCAGCTCACTGCAAGCTCCACCTCCTGGATTAATGCCATTCTCCTGCCTCAGCCTCCCGAGTAGCTGGGACTACAGGCACCTGCCACCGCGCCTGGCTAGTTTTTTGTATTTTTAGTAGAGATGGGGTTTCACCGCGGTCTCAATCTCCTGACCTCGTGATCCGCTCACCTTGGCCTCCCAAAGTGATGGTATTAGAGAGTCAGCCACCGCACCCGGCCTTAATGTGATTTTTCCTTAAAATGCAAGTATTGATGTTGCAATATGACACATTGCATGTATTTAAGTAGATGCAATGGCAGAAAGTATTTAAATGGTTTTGATAATTATGTATTTCCTTTGGAAGTGAGAGGGTAAATTATTTATAATTTGTGCCAATTATTTATAACATGATTTTCTTTAGAAGGCCTAGTGTATTTCATGTCAATTCTGATTTTCAAAAATACTCTAATTTTATATAGTATCTATTTCAATATGAGTTATTTTTACCTATATAAAAAGTAAAGGATTTTCAAGTTTTGAATTAGTACTGAAATGATATTGATACAATCTATTTTCTTGACCACTTCATGGGATTCATGAGAGGGGTGCCCCATTCTACTCAGCCTGTGGTGCTTGACCCCTCAAGGGAGGGAGCATGCAAGGAAAAGAGTGTGGGAAACAACCAGCTGCTTCTGCACCAGCAGGAGCAAACTCCGTTACTAAGGCCTGTTGCACCCCATCCTTCATGGGAGGGAATATGAAGGCAAGAGAATATGGGATGCAGCTAGCCACATTGGCATCAGCAGGAGCAAACTTCATGCAGGCCCTACAGTGGTGTCCAGGTTGGGGTGCCTGCAATCCCAAGGCCACAGAGGGCATGTTACTATGCTTTCCTAGCTCCATGGTCCACAAACCACAGTGTGTTATCAGCTCAGTGAGCCCCCTGCCTCTTCGTGTGTGATGACTGCCCTCCCCCAGTGAGGGCAAAGGGCCAGTGAGACAGTCTTTTTTGGGTACTCACACTTGGTGGATTCTGAATTCTTGTCTAGCACCCAATAAGAATGAGGTCACATGAACAAATTGAAGGATAGCAAATATGGAGAATTTTACTGAGCCATGAAAGTGGCTCTCATTGGAGAGGGGAGTTGAAAAGGGGACAGGAAGGGTGGGTCACTCTACCCTGGAGTCAAGGGCTTCAGAGGCTCTCTGCCTCTCTCCATGCAAAGTCAAATTGCCTTTCTCTGACTTCCAGCCCTCATCTCTAAAGTCAAGTTGCCTCTATTCAACATCCAGCCGCTTCTCCTCATTACTCGCTGAGTCACGGGTCTGTATAGGCATGGGATGGTGGGGCAGGGCAGATCATAGGTAGTTTTGGAAAAGGCAACATTCAATTGGTAAAAAGACATTTTCTGAAATAATCAACTGGCAGAGAGTGGGCAAACAAGAGTGGAAGTTCTCACTTTGGGCTGCAAGTTTCAGGCTACCTTTGGCTTAAAGATGGGGCTTTGCCAGGGACCTGCCCCTGTCAGCATGGAATTTCTCTGCCTCTTGTCTCCATCAATATCAAGCCTGACGTTTTCTCAACGGCAAATCCAGAATAAAGTCATTAATGTATTTACTTAGATTCTCAAAGATAATTAGCTTTTAGTGGTATCATTATGAGATGCACAACCAAGAAAAAAACGTTCTACTACTCTCTCAATGTCTAGAAAATGAGGTATTTTCTATGAGACAAATTTAACATTCTTTTTTTTCTCTCCTGACAACAGTATCTTACAAATCAGTGCCAAATGATGCACAAAAATCCCTAGGTATCTTAAAGAGGAAAAAATTATGTAGGTAAACAGATAAATCTTTAGAACATTTGTCTTTATGGGAGCATCTCCTGCTGTTGGTCTCTAACCTGTAGGACATTAGTCTTCTCTAAATTGCCAATGGTGTCCCATAGCTCAATGATAAATAGAAATCACTGGAAAAAATAGCACATTCTTCCACAGAGAATTTCCAGACAAACATAGGCCTTTAAGAAAAATGCATACATAAACTAGATTATTTTCCATTGTGGCACATTTTACCCTAGGTCTTTACTGGCAAGCCATCTTCTCAGTTGTACAAAAAAAAAAAAAAAAAAAAAGAAGAAATAACTTTTGAGTGAGACGTAATGTAAAAGTGTACACTAACATGGTTGTTTATATTTAAGCTGAACAAGAAGGAATATTCCACATCAGAGAGCATTCATCATATATAATGAATGATTTATCACCAAAAACTGCTTTTCATTTTCAAATTAACTTGAGTAAAATGGTATGGCTGTTTGAAGCAATAAGCTTTATTCGTTATCCAATTAACGTATGTGGGGGGAAAAGTTATTGATAACAACTTTCTTCTTTATGAAATTGTTTCAGATGACAAATTTAATCACTTATTTTTAGTTGCATTGTGAAATAATTTAGTTAGAAATATTTCTCATGTTTTCTAAAAATTATCAACATGCTTGGATAAACACTTCAGCATAGTTTACTCTCAACTTTTGCTATATATACCAAAAAGTATTGCACAAGAGACAAATCAAAAGTAGTAATGGAGGGGGAGTGATACAGGGAAGTGGAGAAAGAGAGAGGAAAAAAAAAAACCAGTTCTATAAATTGTATTCACAAATGACAATAATCACCACACATGAGACCTTAGTTCAAAGTGCCAACTCTTATCAACTGCTCTCACTTTTCTCCTCAGGACATACGTATGTGAGGTGGCATCCCTTTTGTCTTTGTGCCATTGCTGTTAAACGAATAATTCCATGCTTATTTCACACTGAAGCATAGTTCCTGATTGACATCATGTACCTTTTTATGAACAATTGCTGTGACTGACCTTTGGAGCCAGATGTCCATAAGTTACCATTTACTTTTTACAAATGAGTTGCAATTGGCAATACTTAATCCAACTGAAGACGTTCATTAACAAGACATCGCTGTTTATAAGTTAATACTGTTGATCTTTCTCTTAAAGCACAGTTACATTTAAAATTAGTAGTTCTATGATAGAGTGGGTAGAGTTGTGAACATTTTTAGAAGTCTACTTTTATGCAAAATTGAATGCTGGTTGCATTGTTTGTTTACATGAGTATGTTGAGCTAGATGGATTGAGAGAGACAGAGAGAAACAAGGATGAAGGGAGATAAGAAAATGAAGAGAAAATAGGAGCATCAGTAAATACATGCCAATGTTTAGTACCTAAAAATCACATTTTATTATCTCCAGCTAAGCAAAAGAACACCCAGAACACACCTGTAGCTTAACAAATGGAATTTATTGCTTCTTATTGCAAAGGGATACCATACAATATCAGGGAAAATGGTATGTCTCAGTAAAAGTGTATTAGGAAAGACATGCTATATGATTTGTGCTTCTATTGGGAGATTTTACTAATGATTTGAGGAAGTGAGGCTTTGCTCTGAGTTAAATCTTGTCAGGAAGCAGAGAAAACAGTACAATTGGGTATCTTAATAAATCTTATCTAGAAGGAAGGAAGACTAGACCAAAGGTAAAGCCATAATTGTAAAGAAGCATGAATCACTCCTATTATCCAGCAAGGGGATAAACTTGATTATATTTGTGGTTTTAATGTTTTTTTCTGTGTTCAGACATGGTAACATTGTCTTGATTTTGCCTTAATCCTTCATAGCCACAAAGTGGCCTTGTTTGATACTGATATTCTGGACCATAGTTTATGTTCAACAGAATACCAAGGCCTAGCTGTGAGGGCCATGCCAGCTCAAAGCAAAATCAAGTCCTGGCTGATATTTTCAGGACAACTCTTGGATGTCAGGGCTGCTCTTCTCTTTCTAATATTTAAGAAATATTTTCTGAGTATACATCATGTGAAACAAGGTGTATTAGGCTAAAAATTAACACTATATAAAGAAAGTAAAAAAAATCAATGAAAATATTGGTAAGTCTATGGAACTTAAATTGTTACCATTTTACTTTACAATCAACAGTTCAAATTATTAAACTGCTATTTTTAAGTCTATGGAGGTATATGATCTTAGATAATAAGCCCATTCCAATTTTGATTAAAGGTTTAACATTTAACTTAATCCATATTCCTGGAATATCAACCAACACTCTATCCAGAAAAAGTATCAATTATGATTATTTAGTTCTTCAAATGTAAATTATATGTTAAAACATTTATTTATTCATATGACTTTTGAAATTAACTTTAAAGTTACTTATTTAGCCATAAAAAGAGCCAAATTTTTAAGATTTTTGTTACAAGCATCATCACATATAAAGTTAATCCATTATACATGGATTTAAAGAAGTGAATGCCCTTCCAAGATGTACTAGAATAATATAATTAGCCTCTATTAATTTACTTTCAAACCTGATTTTCACATTTTAGTTTAAAAGTCTTAAAGTACTGGGTGACATCTGAAGATGACAGACCATAAATATGAATTGTTTCTACTATTTTTCAAGTGGAATAAAGATAACTTGGCCTAGTATCAAAATTTCCGCATTGATTTCTTGCTCTAGTGGAAATCCATAAATCACCTAACATTCTGTCTTATTGAATATTTTTTAAAAATTCATCATAATAATCCCCCTTCCAGTCAAATATGTGTTTGGTAAGGACTAAATGAGATAAACCGTATTTCAGACTGTATTAATTATCCTCTACTATCCTACAATTTTCTCTTAACATCCCTCTATCATCCCATAGTCTTCCTATTCCTTAATGTGAGAGAGTGTGTATTGTGTATGCTGACACAAATTAGGTGTTAAATAAGTGTTTACTGATTAAAACAATGAATAAAATATTTTACACAAAATAAAACACAATTTTTGTTTTGATTACTGCAGTTTAAATGGCATACTAGAGAAAGAAAAAATACCCAGTATTTTGACTACCTACGTATTGAAGTCTATTTTTTTCTCAAATTTTCAACTAACCTGGATGATATTAAATCAAACTTTTATTTTCCCACCAATTAACTTTACATAGAAAATGGACTGATACAGTATAAACCAATGTAAAAGAATCAAAGGCAATACAAAACCCTTAAAATTTGCATCGACTAAATTCTGATTATATTTTATGATCTTAATATAAAAAGGGGGCATTTTCACTTCTTGCACTTCAAAATATAACACCGATAATTATTAGAAGAATGGAAGAAAACAATGAGTGAATAAGAGATGTTAACAAAGGAAGTTCAACCTATATGTCAGGGAAAAAAAAGATATATTAAAAAAGCAAAAAATCAAAACGTGATCAAGGTTAAGAGAGAGAATATGAAAGATACAAAATTTTAAAAGCTAGGAGCTTAGAATTTTCTGAAAGAGAGAGAAAACATTAAGTTCCAGATTCATGAACTCTATGAACATAAATGTAGTACATACTATGGAAAAAACAGCGACGTAGATTATAATAAAATTGCTTAAAACTAAAGGCAAAGAGAAATAAAAATACACTCCGAGAGCAAAGGCACATTTACTTCAAAGTATCAAAATAAGATTAATAGACTGGGCATGGTGGGTCATGCCTGTAACTAGCACTTTGGGAGGCTGGGCAAGCAGATCACCTGAGGTCAGGAGCTCAAGACCAGCCTGGTGAACATGGTGAAACCCCATCTACGAAAAATACAAAAATTAGCTGGGTGTGATGGCGGGCACCTGTAATTCCAGCTACTCGGAAGGCTGAGGCAGGAGAATCACTTGAACCCAGGCAGTAGAGGTTGCAATGAGTCAAGATTGCGCCATCGCACTCCAGGCTGGGCGACAAGAGCAAAACTCTGTCTCAAAAATAAATAAATAAATAAATAAATAAATAAATAAATAAATAAATAAA
>NC_045436.1:10802740-11044244 GCF_002776525.5 Piliocolobus tephrosceles | reverse complement strand
AAATAAATAAATAAATAAATAAATAAATAAATAAATAAATAAATAAATAAAATTAACGGTATCACATGTACAGAAAAATGGAATGCAGAAGACAATGGTGTCATAATTTAGATTTTGGTATTCGAGTACTTACATACATGATGGTGAAAGCCTAGGATTTTTTCCTGATGATTAATGAGAAGCAAGGATGTCCTCTCTCATCACTTCTCTTCAGCATTGTAGTGGAGGTTAGAGCCAATATAGTAAGACAAGGAAAAAGAAAAAGGAAAGGAAAAGCACTCAAATGGAAAAGAAAGACATAAAGCTGTCTTTATTCAAAAACTGCCTTGTTTATGTAGAAAACCTGAAGAATACGTTAAAAAATTATAACTAATAAGTAAGTTTAGTAAGTGTTCTGTTGCAAGATAAATATACAAAAATAAATTTGAGTAGCAGCAAGAAGTATTAGAAATTTAAAATAATAACGCTTAAAAACTGTTTTAATAGCATAAGAACATGAAATATTTTAGGGATGAATATGACACAAATTGTGAAAAAAACTTACACCAAAAACTAAAACATATTTCTGAGAAAAAGTTTTTAAATACCTAAATTTAAAAAAGAGGTATACCATGTTCATGGGTTAAAATACTTACTGAAAATAAGATGTCAATTCTCCCAAAATTTACTTATAAATCAACACAGTACCTATTAATATCTCAGATTATTTGTGGAAATTAGCTAACTGATTCCAAAATTAATTTGGAAAGACAGAGGACAAAGAGTAGGAAAAAAAAAAAAAAAGCTTTTAAAAGAACAAAATTAGAAGATTCACTTCATCTATATTTTAAGACATTTTACATCTTCAGTAATCATGACGGTGTTCTTGCCTAAAAGATAGGCAAATACATCAACTGAAAAGAGTAGGAAGTCCAGAAATAGAAAATATATATATATATATATATATTGCCATATAATTCATTACAAAGATGCGAAGACATTTCAGTAGAAAAAAATATTATTTTCAACAAATTTTCCTGAAACAACTGGATATCAATCTGCAAAATAATTATGACCTTTGATGAATACCTCATGCTATACAGAAAACTTACCTCAAAGTGAGTCATAGACATAAATATAAAACCTAAAATATGAACTTCCAGGAAAGAAATTTGGATTATGATTAAAAATTTGTAAATTAAATCTCAACTCTTGAGAAAAACGTTAAAAATAATGTCTTTAGATTTCAACCATTTGTAGACAGGGCAAGAGGCTAAAAGTAATTTTCTGAGCAGGCACTGAAGATATAATTATATGCATCACAGATTAAAACAAAACAAGCCTTTTTTCTTCAATTAAGTGTTTTCTGCATTTTTTATAATTACTACAAATGCATAATATTTTCTCAACATTAGATAAAGAGGTGTAAAAATGTAGTCCACAACTCCTGACCTCGTGATCCATCTGCCTTGGCCTCCCAAAGTGCTGGGATTACAGGTGTGAACCACCGTCCCTGGCCCAACATGGTGAAGACCCATATCTACTAAAAATCCAAAACTTAGCTGGGCATGATGGTGAACGCCTGTAATCCCAGCTACTCGGGGGGCTGAAGCAGGGGACTGGCTTGAGCCTGGGAGGCAGAGGTTGCGGTGAGCCAAGATTGCACCATTAGACTGTGTCACACACACACACAAAAAGTAGTCTGCATATAATTTTCTGCCCTTCACTCACTTTCCTATTTTCTCTCCTTTCCACACTCTCTTAAGATTGCCATTTCTAAAATCCCTCCTATGTAGAATTTCTGGAATGCTCATTGGCATCACATAACTTGAATAGAAATTACAACTCAATAAATAGAGCTAAGATTTCTTCATAGTAGATTTTTAGGAGTATGAAAGTGGGATTTGGGGGGCAGAAAAAGAAAATTGTTTGAAAACTGTATTTAGAAAATATAGTTCATTAATTTCAATTTTATACCGCGAGGGAGGTCTTTGTCAGCCTCTGAAGAGGGTGGGTTAAGACCCCATCTTGAGACTACTTCTTGGCACTGCCGTTTATTGGATTAGAGGAAATATTAAGCTAAGATTTAACTAATGGTAGTAATGGAGAAAAACTGGGTAGGGTATAGAGTGAGGCATGATAATATTTGTTAATGTAGGTTCCTGCCAGCAGCTAGCTAGAACTACTGCTGCACTGTCACTGGCCAAAAGATGTTTTTTCCTCAGCTATTGTCCATGATCCTTCCCTTAAGAGTTGAAATCTACTTATAAGACTCCTAAGGTGTTTCTTCCATATTGCTTCCATTTTATTCCCTAAATCAACATTATTTTGAATATTAAACAATATGTTTCATTCGAATGACAAGAAAACAGACCCCGCTGCTGATGTCTATCTTGATATGACCACAATATTTCTAATCACACACAGGAAAACAATCTGAGTCTTAATAATAAAACTCAAGTAGTAAAACACAAAATTTTAATAGAGAAAAGACTGAGGTTTTAACTAATGATACCTAATTTTAAATAAGATTGAAGTATTATTTTGAAGAAGAGATTAGAATTTTATAAAAATGAAACTGATGAAATGTACACACACATACACCTCAGAATTTCATTAATCAAAAACACAATTTTCAAATCAATATGTTCAGAGGCTCTATGAACTAGATTCTGTCATTGAGATTCCTTTTCTTTCCTTCATTTTCCTCTTATAAATAATACTGCTTTGAAATTTTAGACTTTAAAAAAATCTGAGATTTGTAACTTTTTTATTTTAATCATTAAATACTTTATCACTTTCCTTTTTAATAGAATTATTTCAAATAACGTAAAGCTTGTGATTATACTACTTATAATTTTCTTCAAAAGACATTTTAAAAGCAGACACGTCATTTCCGCTTGTGTTGATTTCAGAGAGAAATGAAACTGTGGCATTAAACAATTTCAGGTTGGAAGAAAGTTTATGCTACACACATTCTGTGGAGATTTGTTCAGAAAAACACTTCGGTGTCAGGCTTGTATAGCACAGCCAGGCAGAGAAAAGATCCGAGAAGAACTGGTTTGCTGAACTAGCAAATATATATTAAAATCATCAGATAGTTAAAAGGGCTTAAACATTGTCAAAATCAAGTTGAGAAAAAGATTAATGATTTCAACCAACTTGGAAGGTCAAGACTGATTAACAGTGCAAGGAATGATGTTGAAACTTCAAACATCATTTTCCAATCACAAGCCTTGTGATCATACCACTTAATCATGTAGGTGTAATTTCTTTAAGTGCAAAGGAAACTAATAAATATTAAAAGTTGAAAAGTAAAACAGAAAAGTAAATCTATCTTACTAAGATTTAACATATGAAATTGCTGACCATATGAAGATGAATGAAAAAAACTATAAAACAAGAAATGATTTGTAAAAATCAGTTTATGCCATTGTATTGGATTCAACACACAGTTTTTTGTTTTTTGTTTTTTTCTTGAGACAGAATCTTGCTCTGTCACCCAGGCTGGAGTGCAGTGGAGCAATCTTGGCTCACTACAACCTCCACCTCCCGGGTTCAAGCGAATCTCCTGCCTCAGCCTCCCGAGTTGCTGGGACTATAGGCGTGTAAACACGCCCGGCTAATTTTTGTATTTTTAGTAGAGATGGGGTTTCACCGTATTGGCCAGGCTGGTCTTGAACTCCTGACCTCATGATCTGCCAGCCTTGGCCTCCCAAAGTGCTGGGATTAAAGGCATGAACCACCACGCCCAGCCAAGCACACAGTCTTAATATGAATATAAATCAAATGCATAGTGTGATAACCAAATGTCAAAAGAAAAACGTAAAACTATAAATTCTGGTTCTATGACTCCTATCTGCCCATGACAAGCCTATCTTTTTGGTTCAACATTATTTCCCCCTGGTATTGATACCTTCCTAGGTTCCTCTTTACCAAATAACATTTCTCTCAGGCCAAGTTTGGATTAGCAGATAAAACGAAAACCGGAGGCTTGTGTAAAACAGAGTCCTACCTTTCTACGTAGTATTTAAAGAGGAAACATAAATGAAACTCTAATAACAAATTAGTCCTCAAGTGACTTTTAAATATTTGATTATCTTTGGCTAATAACTATATCATCCATATCATTAGATGTGGACAAAACCAGAGATCTGTTCAGGACATTTGACTGTATGTATTAAGTTCTATATTTAAATGTTATTGAGAGTTTGTATTAATAGCTCTGTGTCCAACGGTAACAACAAAAACAAAGACATAGAAGCAAAACAAGCCTGTGAATCTGAACACTATTCTTTAGGCTGTATCTATGTTTCTTGCCTCATGCATCTCATGTCTTCTGAACTGCTTATGAAGTTACCGTTACTGTGTCCTCTGGATATTTCTTTGTCAATTTTTAACCGTTGTGTGGGTTTTGTTTTGTTTTTATTTTAATAAACATTATTTGTAGAGCAGTTTTTGGTTCACAGCAATATGGAGCAGAAGGCGCAGAGATTTCCCATTTTCACCCTGCCCCCTCACGTGTACATCCTCCCCCGTAAGCCTCCTCCACTAGGGGTACGTTTGTCCCAACTGATGAGCCTACACTAATATATACATCATTATCACCCTGAGTCCATAGTTCTGTTAGGGTTCACTCTTGACATTGTATATTCCATGGGTTTGGATAAATGTATAATAACATGTATCTACCATGACAGAATCATACTGAGTAAATTTACCAACGTAAAAACTCTCTATACTCTGTTATCTATTTCTGCCTGCTATCACCTGGAAACCACAGATCTTTTTACTATCTCTCTAGTTTTGCCTTTTCCAGAATGTCATATAGTTGGAATCATGTACCTGGCCTTTTCAGATTGGCCTCTTTCACATAGTGATATAATTTTGGTATCCTCCATGACTTCTCATTAGCTTGATAGCTCATTTCTTTTTAGCACTGAATAATATTCCACTGTCTTGATGTACCTCATTTTTTCATCACCTACAGAAGGTCATTTCAGTTTTTTCCCTGATTAATTTTTACATGATTTCTCAAAGAGAAACTACTTCAGAGGTTCCTGGTTAATTTATTATATTCTGTCCACTAGAACAACTAAGGTTAAGCAAACATAACCTATGGTTAATACTCCCTCAAAGGTAATTACTATTCTAATTTCTATCACCATAGAAGGGTTTTGTCTGTTCTTTACTTTCATATAACTAAAAACATATAGCATGTAAACTTGTGTAACTGGCTTTTTTCCTTCTCTCTCTCTCTCTCTCTATATATATATAATTTTATATATATAAAATTATATAATATATATAAAAAATATATATTATATAATTTTTACTCTACATTATGGCTTTCAGAGTGCTACATGTTACTGCATATAGGAATACTTCATTATTTTGATTACTATTGGTAAACATTATGGGGTTAACATTGAGTTATTATGAATACAAATGTGAAGACTTTTAAAGCGTATCTTTTGGTGGCGGTGGCAGAACCACTTATTTATGTTAGGCATATACCTAGAAATTGAAATTCTGTGTCATGTGTCTACATACTCATGGTAAGTAGACACTGCCAAATAGTTTTTAAAGTATTTACATAAATTTAGATACTCACCAGCAGCGTCTGAGAATCCCAGTTATTCTGTCTTTACCAGCCCTTGGTATTAGCTATTCTTTTAATGGTATGACCCTGGAAGTCGAATAACATCTCATTATAGAACCAATTCACATTTCCCCAATGAGTAAAGATTTTGAGCAATTTTTCATTTGCTCAATTTATTTTCAGCCTTTGCAAGAGTCTCTTTTGAGAAGCATCTACGTGTTTACATTTTACTACTGACTTTTTAAAATAATAATTTTGCATAAAAGGAAAGGCCATTCTACTATTGAGTGGACTTATTAGCATGTATGACTTATATTGAACCTCAAGTACAGTGGATGGGAAATAATTGCAGATAAATATGTTAACCAGATACTCACAATAGCACAATCCTTTCATCTGACTTTTCAGGTAATAAGCATATAAAAAACAAAGCCTTTAATTTGAAAAGTTCGTAGCTGATGCAGCAGGACTGCTCTGTGATAAATATGTGTTGGGAAATGGACACAAGACAGGATTGTCAGGCAAAATTAATGGTATTTGTGTCCCAGCTGAGTCATAAGTATTACCAGATTCTTGCCAATTATTTGAATTAGGTTGGATAAAGACGGGAAAATCCATAACACAATTAAATAGCCTTTATACTTTCCCTTTCTTTTTTCTCTGCTCTAGACCCTCTTATTTCTATGTTTTGAATTTCATCATCAACTTCTGTCTGAGACTAAATCGGTTTATGCCCAAGAATTTTAATCTGGTATATATTTTGTCTGACATCCAAACATTATTTACAAAGGGAAGCATCAGTGAATAAGTTAGTAAATTATATAAAACACTATCGATGCTGAAGAGCCCTTTTCATAAATGAGATGATAGAACACTCATATTATTATCAAATTAATTTAATTAAAGCCTATCATCCTTACGCTAGTTCAATCATTTATTTAATGCACATGGTATGTCTCATTTATGTATTATAATATATTCCCCTAAATGAAGATGCTTATAATTAGTATCTGTCATTTTGGAATAGGACAAAGTATTAATTCTAATATGAAATGTGTCTATAAAATGAGAACAGTGATTCTACAAATCACAGAGTCCAGGTCACTTATAGTCAGTATTTTTTAATAAAAAAATAAAATACCACTTGATCTTACAATCTGACTAATAAGAATATATCGTGAGGGAAGACTTGCAGGCATGCAGATATCATTATGATATAAACTTAAAATAAATGATATCAGCATCAAACAAAAGTATGATAGTCAGATAATTTATATTGTATCCAGAATACGCAATTTTAAATGTCACTAGAAGTAATCGCATTTGAATATATCTTAAATGTATTTCAGGATAAATAGTACTTTAACTAGAATAAAATATAGATTTTTTTAGTTTGTTAATGAATTTATTCATCTATAAGAAATATGTATAGTCTCGTGACATGCCTTATGTGCTGGCTTTATTGATGATAACTATTTCAGTCATTGTATGTTACATATTTTTGAAATAAATATGATTTACTTTAAACATCAAAACAGTATGGCAGTATATATAATCTGTAATTTTCCTCCTGACGACTTTTTTAATATAATTTATTTCACTTTAATTTTATAGTTTTCTCTTTTTTTTTGTATTTACAAGACCACAACTAATATCATAAGGTTTATATATTTTACTTTTTATTTTTTAATTTTTTCCCTCAACTTTTGAGTTCCAGGGTACACATGCAGAATGTGCAGGTTTGTTACACAGGTAAGCATGTGCATGGTGATTTGCTGCACAGATTATTCCATCACCTGGGTATTAAATCCAGCATCCATTAGCTGTTCTTCCTGTTCCTCCCCCCCACCACCATCCCCTGACAGGACCCAGTATGTGTTCTTCGCCTCAGTGTGTCCATGTGTTCTCATTATTCAGCTCCCACTTATAAGTAAGAACATGTGGTGTTTGGTTTTCTGTTTCAAATGAGTTTGCTGAGGATAACAGCTTCCAGCTCCATCCATGTTCACTTCAAAGGACATGATTTCATTACTTTTTATGGCTGCATAATATTCTGGTGTATAAGTACCATATTTTCTTTATCCAGTCTATCACTGATGGACATTTGGGTTGATTCCATGTCTCTGCATCTTATTTTGTCCAAGTTAAATGTCTAATTCACTATTGTGAATAGTGCTGCAATGAACATACAGGTGCATATATCTTTATAATAGAATGGTTTCTATTCCTTTTGATACATACCCACCAGTGAGATTCCTGGGTCAAATGGTATTTCTACCTCTAGGTTTTTGAGGAATCACCATGCTGTCTTCCACAATGATTGAACTAATTTACACTCCCACGAACCGTGTAATAGCATTCCATTTCTTCCACAAACTTGCCAGCACCTGTTGTTTCTTTTTTACTTTTTATTAATAGTCATTCTGGCTGGTGTGGAATGGTATCTAGTTGTGGTTTTAATTTATATTTCTCTAATGATCAGTGATACTGAGCTTTTCTTCACATGTTTGTTGACCACATGTATGTCTTTTTTTGAGAAATGTCTGTTCATGTCTTTTGACCCTTTTTAATGAGGTTGTTTGTTTTCTTCTTGTAAATTTCTTTAAGTTCCTTGTAGATTCTGGATATTAGACCTTTGTCAGATGGTGATTACAAACATTTTCTCCCATTCTGTAGGTGGTCTGTTCCTTCTGCTGTACAGAAGCTCCTTGGTTAAATTAGGTCCAATTTGTCAATTTTTGCTTTTGTTGCAACGGTTTTTGGCATTTTCATCATGCCTATGTCCTGAATGGTATTGCCTAGATTTTCTTCTAGGGTTTTTATGGTTTGAGGTTTTACATTTCAGTCTTTAATCCATCTTGAGTTAATTTTTGTATAAGGTGTAAGGAAGGGGTCAAATTTCAATTTTCTACGTATGGCTAGTCACTTCTCCCAGCACCATTTATTAAATAGAAAATCCTTGCCCCATTGCTTGTTTTTGTCAGATTTTTTTGAAGATCAGATGGTTGTAGGTGTGTGATCTTATTTCTGAGTTCTCTATTCTGTTTCGTTGGTCTGTGTGTTTGTTTTTGTACCAGTACCATGCTGTTTTGGTTACTGTAGCCTTATAGTACAGTTTGAAGTTAGATAGGGTGATGCCTCCATCTTTGTTCTTTTAGCTTATGGTTGTCTTAGCTATTCAGTCACTTTTTTGGTTCCATATGAATTTTAAAATAGTTTTTTTTTCTAATTCTGTAGAGAATGTCAATGGTAGTTTAATGGGAATGGCATTACATCCACAAATTACTCTGGGCAGTATGGTCATTTTCACAACAATGATTCTTCCTATCCATGAGCACGAAATGTTTTTCCATTTGTCTGTGTCCTATTTGATTTCCTGTAGCAATGGTTTGCAGTTCTCCTTGAAGAGGTCCTGCTCAGCTTTTCAATCTTGTTAAATATCTAATGTATTTATTCTCCTTTCTCCATCATATTTTGTCCAATTTAAATGTTATTAAATTTCAAATATCCAATATGAAAGTGATACTGTCTACCATAAAATAAAAAATATAACTGTTAAAGACACTAGGGATACAATAAGGATAAAATGCAATTCTTGTCATTAAAGAAAGCTTCTACCTTAGACAAAGGCGTTCAAATGGGTAATTATATATCAGATATAATAGGTTGTATAATAGTATATGATGGCACCTTGAACAAGTGTTATGGCAGCATAAGCTACCCCTTTAGCTGTAGGAACATAGTGAGATACATCTATAAATAAGAGATGATATTTGAAATGGTTCTTGATGGATAAATATGAATTTACCACGTAAAGAAAAAGGCAAAGGACGTTGCTGGTAAAGCTAGCAAGGTAAGCTGAGGCAAGGGCAAGCATAACATGCTAAAAGAAATGTGAGAATAAGTAGTAGAATAAGAATGTTTCCAAAAATGAGAGACATAGTTGACTATTTAAGTGTATAATACATATACTTTCATAATTATATATGCATATATAGAGAATGAGATAAAAAATTTTGAAATGAACTTCTAGCTGTATTACTGAACTAGAAAGTTAAAAGTAGAAACATATATGTGATATAATTTTATTTGCATAAGGTTAAAATGGTATGTGGCCATATATACATATATGAATAGATGCATATATAAGAAAATTAAGTGTAGGATGCATGCATATCAGCACAATAACTTTGATTGGACGAAGAGAGAGAAGAGAGAGTAAGAAATCCACAATTGGAATAATGAGACTCATTATAAAATGTGTTTGTGATAAAAGATACATATAAAATAATTCCAAGTTCTTAAAAATTAATACACTAGTCATAAAATGATAATGATAATTTTATCTCTATACTTCTGACAAATTAAATAAAAAATAAAATCTATTCTGTGCTGACTCAATACTTGAAAAATAGAGCTTATGAATATCTTAGAGGTTGGAAATATTATTTCTTTACATCTACTAATCTCTTTCCATGCAACCACTCAATAAACCCATTGAGAATATCTGTCATTTTTTAAAGATTTTGCTACTTTTTAAGCTTTTATATAAGCAAAACACTCTATTAAGGACTTTTCTCTGTTTCTGCTTGGTAAAAGTAAATTGGTATTTACCTTGTCAAATTTTTGCGTTTTCTACCAGTTTGTTTCTTTACTTTAAAAAATATCAAATTTATTTTAGATACAGGGAGTATATGTACAGATTTGGTATGTGGGAATATTACATGATGCTGAGGTTTGGAGTATGAATCCAGTCTCCCTCGTAGTGAGCATAGAACCCAAAAGGTAGCTTTTTTAGCCCACCCACTGTCTAATAGTCTTCAGGGTCTATTGTTCCCATATTTATGTGCATGTATGCTTAATGCTTGGCTCCCACTTACATGTGAAAATGTGCAGTGTTTATTCTCTGATCTGGCATTAATTTGCTTAGGATTATGGTCTCCAGCTCCATCCATTTGTTGCCTCAAAGACATGATTTCTTTACATTTCTACAAGCTTGATCTATCCTCAACTGACTTAGTGCTGTTCCATTATGATTACAAAATGCATTATCATGATTCTTCCTATAAAAACGAGAAAGGTTTTCATAACTGGTCATTTTATTTGCGTTGACATATTTGATTGACCATTGAAAAATGAACTAAAGCTTATTTACGCTGAGGTGTTATCTCCAACAGAAATATGCATTTTTTTCTCCTCTAAGTTAACTGCATTTCAGAGATCTGAATTAAATCAGCAGACTTTGTAACTGAATAGGAGGAATTCATCTGCATGTTTTTTTTTTTTTTTTTTAATCTGGCATCTACCATCTGGTATTTGAATGCAAATATACCTGATATAAGTGATGAATTGATGGGTGCTGACGAGTTGATGGGTGCAGCACACCAACATGGCACATGTATACATATGTAACAAACCTGCACGTCATGCACATGTACCCTAGAACTTAAAGTATAATAATAAAAAAAAAGAAAAAAAAATGTAAAGATAAATGACAAAAGTTTTATAGATTTTACTTGTTATTTGTTTTACCTGTGCTGTACTCAAATTTTGACAAATTGTGTTTTAGTTTCATTTTTATTATGTCATAGAGATGACAAAGATCACCATGTACACACAAAGAGTTCAAATGGTTTTTAGAAGATTGCTTTCTATGTGGCACAAAACAAAGAAAAAAATGTCATTATTTGGTTAACATGACTGAGAACCCATGTACATATTCTAGGTTTTATTTATACTTCTGCTTGAATTCTTACCAGGGATGTCACTGGCTCATATACTATCTATATCTGGATTTAAAAAGCATGTCACTTCTGGGCTGTTGCACAGTTTTGCAGATATACCAAAGGTGTACAACATTGCTGCCTCTTTTGGGTTGATGCTACCCTCTGTTCAGGACCGAAGCTTGCTGTTGTTGGTTGGCCAATCTGTACACAACCATCCAGAGACCACTCTTGGCATTTTTGACAGTCTAGTAATAAAATGGCCTCTCTCACTTATGTTATTTCCCCATATACACATTTGTAGGTATTAACCAAATAAAATAAACATAAAATAGTTGTTCATGTTACTTTTTTATTGGAGAATTTTTTTTTAAAGAACTGTAACAGGTAACAAGATATGCTAGGGTTTAAAGAAAAAGAAAACTTCTGGTACAGTGAAATTTTTTTTCAAAGTGTTAGTTGACCTCACTTCTAAATCCAGTGGGTCCCCCCCTACAAAAAAGTTATAGTATGTGTATTTTTAGGAAGTGTTTTATTGATACATAATAGTTGATCCATGAAATGTATGGGATACATGTCATATTTTGATATACGCATACAATGTGCTATGATCAAATCAAGGTAATCCATCACCTCTAACATTTAGATAACATTAATGATCATTTTCATTTTACAGTTTTAGTAAATTAACAAATTAAAGAAAGCATTCCAAATATTTTATCATAGCTATTTAGAAATATACTATATTATTGTAAAATATAATCACCCTATTTTGGTAACAAACACTACAATTTTTTTTTTAATCTTGACTGTATTTTTGTATCTATTAACCACATTTTATTCGTCCCCTCCTTCGCCTACCTTTCCCAGCCTCTGGTTACCACCATTCTATTCACTACTTCCATCGTATCAATGTTTTAAGTTTCCACATATAAGTAAGAACATGCAATATTTGACTTTCTGTGACTGGCTTGTTTCATGCAGCATAATGTCCTCCAGTTCCAACTATGATGCTGCAAATGACATGATTTCATTCTTTTTCGTGGCTGAATAATATTCTACTCTGTATTTACAGCACATTTTCTTTACCCACTCATCCATTGATAGACACTTAGGTTGATTCCATATCTTGAATACTGTGACTAAGGCTGCTAAAGACATGCGAGTGCATGTATCTGTTCGGTATGCTGATTTCCTTTCTTTTGAATATCCAGCAGTGAGATTGCTGGATCATATGGTCATTCTACTTTCAGTTTTTGAGGAACCTCCATACTGTTTTATAGTTGCTGTACTAATTTGCACTTCTAACAACAGTGTATGACTATTACCCTTTCTCCTCATCCTTGCTAGCATTTATTATTTTCAGTGTTTTGATAACAACCATTTTAACCGGGGTGAGATGATTTCTCACTGTGGTTTTGATTTGCATTTCTCTGATTATCAGTGATACTGAGCATTTTCATTTACCTGTTGATCATGTGTATGTCTTCCTGTTTTGAGAACTTTTACCCAATTTTAATTGGATTTTCTGTTGTTGTTTGAGTTTCTTATGTAATCTAGTCATGAATTCCTTGTCAGATGAGTAGTTTACAAACATTTTGTTCTATTCTGTAGGTCATCTCTTCACTTTGCTGATTGTTTCTTTTGTGTACAGAAAATTTTTAGCTTGACATAATCCCACTTGTCAATTTTTTACTTTTGCTGCTAGTGCTTTTGAAGTCTTGCTCAAGAAATCTTTGCCTAGAACAATGTCCTTTTCCCCAATGTTTTCTTCCAATAGTTTCACAGTTTCAGGTCTTACTCTAAAGTACATAATCCATTTTGATTTGATTTTTATATGCACTGAGAAATAAGAGCCTCGTTTCATTCTGCTGCGTGTGGATATCCAGTGTTCCCAGCACCATTTGTTAGACTGTCCTTTCCCCAGTGTGTATTCTTGTTGTCTTTATCAAAAGTAAGCAGGCCATAAATCCACGGATTTATTTCTGGTTTTTCTATTCTGTTCTGTTAGTCTACGTTTCTGCTTTTATGCTAGTACTATGCTGATTTTGTAAACTGATATTCTAAAACATTTCTTAGCTCATGGAAGCTGTAACTTCCCCCATCACTTTTTGGTTCAGAGGAAAAGCCACACCACCACCTGTGCCTCCACGCCTGGCTAATTTTTGTATTTTCAGTAGAGACAGGGTTTCACCATGTTGGCCAGGCTGGTCTCCAACTCCTGGATTCAAGCAATCTGCCCACCTTGACCTCTCAAAGTGCTGGGACCCAAACTGCTGAGCCACTATGCCCTGCCACCCTCTCACGTATTTCTAATGATAACGTGAGAAAACAGTATGTTGAGTTCTTAAAAGTAATCAATTAATGTTAAAGTATAATAATTAAGGGGAACAGGAGCAATACAATATTTGCCTTTTTATTTGGAATTAAGTGCCTTCGTAATTATTTTAAATTGAAGTTCTTCATCTACCATTTGCTACAAAAAGGGAAGTATTTGAGTTTAAGCTTACAGATCACATGTGCTCTAATTAGTGTTTATCATAATAAATCAAACACTAAGACCCTCTGAATGTGGTAATTGAGAAGAATTTCCATGCAGAGAGAAATAGGTAGACTTTAGATCTTTCTTATTCCCTCAGATTTACTTTCCTTCAAAGAATCAGTTATAAATCCAGCACCTTTATATGACATCTATAGCACAACAAGGATCAGACTGGAACATTTTTAAAAATTGTCCCCTTAATGTTAGTTTTCTCCTCTCCCATAAGAGTCATAACCTTCTAGTAAATTTAGGAGAGTAATTTCATTCCAGCTTCACTCCCAAGTTGCTCACTGAGCTGTATATTTCTTCCCTGTCTACTTTGTTCCCCCACAAACTTTGGGAGTGTGGAAAAGGGATGAGTGCAAAGAAGATCTCAACTCATCCTATGGCTTCAGCCTTGCATTCATCAAACCATCACCTCAGAAAGTTGGAAAAGTAGCTTATCCTTTTTTTTTTCTTTGAGATGGGTCTCACTATGTTACCCAGGCTAGTCTTGAACTCAGCCTCAAGCAATCTCCCTGCCTTGGCCTCCCAAAGTGCTGGATTGCCACCACATCCTGCCAAGGACAGCTTCTTTTTGTTGTTTTTTTCAGACAGCCCAGTGCCTAGATAGATTACAAATCCTTATTCAAAATCTATGATCCAAAATTTGTTAAAAACCAAGTTTTTTTAAATTATTATTTGTACATTGATGAATGATAGAAGTGGATGGGGAAGCTATTTATAGTCTTTATTTATACAAGTTTGCATGCATATTCATACACTTCAGTACATAAATATTTATAGAGTTGATTGTGGAGTGCTCCCCTAAACCAAATTGGATATGTTAAACACTATATGGTGTATCAGTATATGATGTTCCAAAAATCTGATACATCCTGAATTGCAAAACGAATCTGATCTCAAGGTTTTCTAACCCCAAGGCATCAAGGACACACACACAACCCTTTCTCTCCCAGAAATATCCTACACTGACTACTATTTTTAACATTTTTATTTATATTTTGATAACACTTTTGTTGACCAATTGATTTTTGCACACTCTACTGAGAAATATATGTAACCAAGTCTGATTTACTCATTTGAGAATAGCTTTTGGGGACAACAGTAGGCTATCACATGGTGGCCTTGATATTTAAAGTCCTACAGGACAAGACAATGCCAGATAGTGAGGAGCAAAAGATGAGGAAGCCTTGTCACCGTGAAATCTACAGAACAATACTAGTTACATAGGGGATCTGAAATTGAGGTTTCTTTCCAGACTCGCTAGCAACATAAATTGTCGCTGTAGTTCTTTACTATATAATGAGTTCAGCTAATAACCATTGGTTCAGATATGTATCTGCATTTCATCCAAAGGCTAACATTAATTTTCAGTGATAGTTCATTGTAAAGTAAAAGAAGAGTTACATTTTTCTAACTGTCCCATAGTTTGTAATTACCACCAAGTGTTTTAAAATTGCTGCTTAAGAACTCATTTAAAAGTCAGGCTCCCACCCAGTTTTGTAACTGAGTGGGATGATTGCTGGGGTGGGTTTCTTAACTCTTCCAGTTAATAAAACACAATTTTTATTAAAAGTTGAATGGTAAAAAGTAAATCACTACTTCCTGCCAACTGAGTGACCTTGGACATGTTATCAAATCACTCTGGTATTTTCATCTCTTATATGTAAAATTAGGATAAATATACCTTTCTTATGAAATGTAAGAAATTAATATAAATATAATTTACATGCAAAATATATTGCACAGAATAGGAGCTTACTCAAACAAGGTAATATTATGATTCTTAATCATTATTTATATTTACTTTACTTGTAGCTCATAGTTTTTAGTCAAATTAAGATAAAGAAAAAATTAGAGAGGTTCATAAAAACATATTTCATGAAAAAGTTATGTTTAAGTTAATCTTGTTTGTGTCCTAAAGGTTTATTGTCCAGTTTCAATTTTAATGAATATTGTTTAAAACTGAAATTTTTCTTTAGTCTCATTCATCTAGTACTATAAGATAACAAATTCGGGTTGTTTAAGCTGCTAAATGTGTGTGTATGGTGAGTTCTAACAGCATACAGAAGCACAAAATACAAGATCGTGATCTGATTTCTAAGCCCCTCAAAATTTTAATATTCTCTTTTAGAGAGAAGAGAATCATTTTATCTGGCAAGATGTCTTATTATTTTGCATAAGTGTTTATTTACTTAATCAATTCACATGACCCAAATAAGTGTTTGCACTTCAAATAGTTAATACGTGTTATATCTACTGGTATATTGAACTCAAAAGAAAGGTCTCAATCATATAGAAGTAATAAGTGAATTGCACAGTGTTTAGGCTACCAAATTTTAGTGTCCACACTCTTCTGTAAAATATTTGAAATTTAGATTTTGTAAGCCCTAATAAAAGAAAATCAGATACTGATGGGAGTTGGAGATGAGGTGAGTTTGTCTGGATGGCCTTAATTCTAGTATAAAATTTGGTAAATTTTTTTAAAAGTGGCAGAAAATTTATTTCTCAGAAATAATAAAATTGATCAATTGACTTACGTCTTTTTCAGGTTTATTCTTTAAAAGAAAAATGTATGGTATAATATTAAAAAATTAATACAAGAATCTGTGTAATGAAGACTGAATGACCAGGTTATCACCTTGGGGAGATAGATCGGTGATAACACAAAATAAGTCATTGAAACAACTGAATAAGAAATTCTCATTAAATTAATACAATTAATTGATATAGATTAAAATATGTGAGTAACTGCTGCTAGAAATGAAATAAAACTGTTGATCATTAAACAATGATGTCAATTATTTATATTTGATTTGTTGCAACTAACAATTGTTTATTAATAAAAATGTGTTTTCATGTGGGAATTTATTATATCTTTTTGAGCAAATGCCTGTGAGTGAATTTTAGGCAGGAAATTTATTATTTGTTCCTCATAAAGGCAACTATTAAATGTGCCTCTTTTTTTATTTTTTTTTTAATCACTCTTTTGCTCAGACTGGAGTGCAGTGGCAAGATCACAGCTTACTGCAGCCTCAACCTCCCAGGCTCAAGCCATATTTGCACTTCAGCCTCGCAAGTAGTTGGGACTAGACACACTAATTTTTTGCAGAAATGGGGTTTTGCCATGTTCCCCAGACTTGTCTTTTACTCCTGGACTCAGTCCACCCACCTATGCCTCCCAAAGTGCTGAGATTACAGGCATGAGCCACTGTGTCCAGCCTGTGTTTTCAAAATAAGATTGTAACTGGGAATTTTGAGAGAACTGTCCACACAAGACCACCCTCACTTCTGACATCAGCTTCAAGTCTGATGACTTCCCAAATCCATTCTTGGGTTGAAAAATGTATGAGAACGACTCACAAAACCCCTGAAAGCTGCTGTACCCAGGCTTATGGTTAGGAAACCAGATTAATACCAGTCAAGTGAGGAAGCACATAGGAATAGTCCAGGAAAAGACCCAAACATAGACCTCCCACCCTCCTTCTCTATTAGAGTCATGGACAACATTCCTTTCCTGGCAGTGATGTGACAACACACATGAGGATAGTGACAACCTTGGAAGCTGACCCAAATCTTGCTGTCCAAAGTCTTCATTGAGGCTCAAACACATTGGCACGGTGAACTACCCACAAGACTGGTCTCAGTCTCCTTCCCCTCCAAGGTCCAGCTGATACTGCTTGACAGGATCACATCCTAAATCATATTACTGTTGTGACTTAATAACCCCACCCTAAATCACAGTGTTAGCCTCTTGCTGGTCCAAAGTCCTCAGGCAAACAAAGGTACTCTTATCAGACATGACGTTCCTAGGGCTTAGACATTACCTCCCAGAAGTTGAGGACAAAAAACATCTCATGTGGTCAATATTAAATTATTTGTTACAAATATATATATTAAATTTAAATATCACACTTATATTTGACAGTGTACACATTATGATAAATTATTAGGTACTAAGCAAACCACTACTCCGGTTAAAAAACAAAACAGGGGGCGGAGCAACATGGCCGAATAGGAGAAGCTCCAGTCTCCAACTCCCAGCGCGAGCGACATAGAAGACCGGTGATTTCTGCATTTTCAACTGAGGTACTGGGGTCATCTCACTAGGGAGTGCCGGACAATCAGTGCTGGTCAGCTGCTGCAGCCCGACCAGCGAGAGCTGAAGCAGGGCGAGGCATCGCCTCACCTGGGAAGCACAAGGGGGAAGGGAATCCCTTTTCCTAGCCAGGGGAACTGAGACACACAACACCTGGAAAATTGGGTAACTCCCACCCCA
Source organism: Piliocolobus tephrosceles (assembly GCF_002776525.5). Classification (NCBI taxonomy): domain Eukaryota; kingdom Metazoa; phylum Chordata; class Mammalia; order Primates; family Cercopithecidae; genus Piliocolobus; species Piliocolobus tephrosceles. The sequence continues at coordinate 11,026,116 of NC_045436.1, read as the reverse complement.
ATACTGTGCTTTAAGCAAGCAGGCACACCAGGAGATTGTATCTCACACCTGGCCAGGAGGGTCCCACGGCCACGGAGCCTCCCTCATTGCTAGCACAGCAGTCTGCAATCCAACCGCAAGGCAGCAGCGAGGCTGGGGGAGGGGCGCCCGCCATTGCTGAGGCTTAAGTAGGTAAACAAAGCCGCTCGGAAGCTCGAACTGGGTAGAGCTCACAGCAGCTCAAGGAAAACTGCCTGTCTCTGTAGACTCCACCTCTGGGGACAGGGCACAGCTAAACAACAACAACAACAACAAAACCAGCAGAAACCTCTGCAGATGTAAACGACTCTGTCTGACAGCTTTGAAGAGAGCAGTGGATCTCCCAACACGGAGGTTGAGATCTGAGAAGGGACAGACTGCCTGCTCAAGTGGGTCCCTGACCCCTGAGTAGCCTAACTGGGAGACATCCCCCACTAGGGGCAGTCTGACACCCCACACCTCACAGGGTGGAGTACACCCCTGAGAAGAAGCTTCCAAAGTAAGAATCAGACAGGTACAATCGCTGTTCAGCAATATTCTATCTTCTGCAACCACTGCTGCTGATACCCAGGCAAACAGGGTCTGGAGTGGACCTCAAGCAATCTCCAACAGACCTATAGCTGAGGGTCCTGACTGTTAGAATGAAAACTATCAAACAGGAAAGACACCTATACCAAAACCCCATCAGTATGTCACCATAATCAAAGACCAGAGGCAGATAAAACCACAAAGATGGGGAAAAAGCAGGGCAGAAAAGCTGGAAATTCAAAAAATAAGAGCGCATCTCCCCCTGCAAAGGAGCGCAGCTCATCGCCAGCAACGAATCGAAGCTGGTCAGAGAATGACTTTGACGAAATGAGAGAAGAAGGCTTCAGTCCATCAAACTTCTCAGAGCTAAAGGAGGAATTACGCACCCAGCGCAAAGAAACTAAAAATCTTGAAAAAAGAGTGGAAGAATTGACAGCTAGACTAATTAATGCAGAGAAGGTCATAAACGAAATGACAGAGATAAAAACCATGACACGAGAAATACGTGACAAATGCACAAGCTTCAGTAACCGACTCGATCAACTGGAAGAAAGAGTATCAGTGATTGAGGATCAAATGAATGAAATGAAGCGAGAAGAGAAACCAAAAGAAAAAAGAAGAAAAAGAAATGAACAAAGCCTGCTAGAAGTATGGGATTATGTAAAAAGACCAAATCTACGTCTGATTGGGGTGCCTGAAAGTGAGGGAGAAAATGGAACCAAGTTGGAAAACACTCTTCAGGATATCATCCAGGAGAACTTGCCCAACCTAGTAGGGCAGGCCAACATTCAAATTCAGGCAATACAGAGAACGCCACAAAGATACTCCTCAAGAAGAGCGACTCCAAGACACATAATTGCCAGATTCACCAAAGTTGAAATGAAGGAAAAAATCTTAAGGGCAGCCAGAGAGAAAGGTCGGGTTACCCACAAAGGGAAGCCCTTCAGACTAACAGCAGATCTCTCAGCAGAAACTCTACAAGCCAGGAGAGAGTGGGGGCCAATATTCAACGTTCTTAAAGAAAAGAATTTTAAACCCAGAATTTCATATCCAGCCAAACTAAGTTTCATAAGTGAAGGAGAAATAAAATCCTTTACAGATAAGCAAATGCTTAGAGATTTTGTCACCACCAGGCCTGCCTTACAAGAGACCCTGAAGGAAGCCCTAAACATGGAAAGGAACAACCGGTACCAGCCATTGCAAAAACATACCAAAATGTAAAGACCATCGAGGCTAGGAAGAAACTGCATCAACTAACGAGCAAAATAACCAGTTAATATCATAATGGCAGGATCAAGTTCACACATAACAATATTAACCTTAAATGTAAATGGACTAAATGCTCCAATTAAAAGACACAGACTGGCAAACTGGATAAAGAGTCAAGACCCATCAGTCTGCTGTCTTCAGGAGACCCATCTCACATGCAGAGACATACATAGGCTCAAAATAAAGGGATGGAGGAAGATCTACCAAGCAAATGGAGAACAAAAAAAAGCAGGGGTTGCAATCCTAGTCTCTGATAAAACAGACTTTAAACCATCAAAGATCAAAGGAGACAAAGAAGGCCATTACATAATGGTAAAGGGATCAATTCAACAGGAAGAGCTAACTATCCTAAATATATATGCACCCAATACAGGAGCACCCAGATTCATAAAGCAAGTCCTTAGAGACTTACAAAGAGACTTAGACTCCCATACAATAATAATGGGAGACTTCAACACTCCACTGTCAACATTAGACAGATCAACGAGACAGAAAGTTAACAAGGATATCCAGGAATTGAACTCATCTCTGCACCAAGCGGACCTAATAGACATCTATAGAACTCTCCACCCCAAATCAACAGAATATACATTCTTCTCAGCACCACATTGCACTTATTCCAAAATTGACCACATAATTGGAAGTAAAGCACTCCTCAGCAAATGTAAAAGAACAGAAATTATAACAAACTGTCTCTCAGACCACAGTACAATCAAACTAGAACTCAGGACTAAGAAACTCAATCAAAACCGCACAACTACATGGAAACTGAACAACCTGCTCCTGAATGACTACTGGGTACATAACCAAATGAAGGCAGAAATAAAGATGTTCTTTGAAACCAATGAGAACAAAGATACAACATACCAGAATCTCTGGGACACATTTAAAGCAATGTGTAGAGGGAAATTTGTAGCACTAAATGCCCACAAGAGAAAGCAGCAAAGATCTAAAATTGACACTCTAACATCACAATTAAAAGAACTAGAGAGGCAAGAGCAAACACATTCAAAAGCTAGCAGAAGGCAAGAAATAACTAAGATCGGAGCAGAACTGAAGGAGATAGAGACACAAAAAACCCTCCAAAAAATCAATGAATCCAGGAGTTGGTTTTTTGAAAAGATCAACAAAATTGACAGACCACTAGCAAGACTAATAAAGAAGAAAAGAGAGAGAAATCAAATAGACGCAATAAAAAATGATAAAGGGGTATCACCACCGACCCCACAGAAATACAAACTACCATCAGAGAATACTATAAACACCTCTACACAAATCAACTAGAAAATCTAGAAGAAATGGATAATTTCCTGGATACTTACACTCTTCCAAGGCTAAACCAGGAAGAAGTTGAATCCCTGAATAGACCAATAGCAGGCTCTGAAATTGAGGCAACAATTAATAGCCTACCAACCAAAAAAAGTCCAGGACCAGATGGATTCACAGCTGAATTCTACCAGAGGTACAAGGGGGAGGTGGTACTATTCCTTCTGAAACTATTCCAATCAATAGAAAAAGAGGGAATCCTCCCTAACTCATTTTATGAGGCCAGCATCATCCTGATACCAAAGCCTGGCAGAGACACAACAAAAAAAGAGAATTTTAGACCAATCTCCCTGATGAACATCGATGCAAAAATCCTCAATAAAATCCTGGCAAACCGGATTCAGCAGCACATCAAAAAGCTTATCCACCATGATCAAGTGGGCTTCATCCCTGGGATGCAAGGCTGGTTCAACATTCGCAAATCAATCAACGTAATCCAGCATATCAACAGAACCAAAGACAAGAACCACATGATTATCTCAATAGATGCAGAAAAGGCTTTTGACAAAATTCAACAGCCCTTCATGCTAAAAACGCTCAACAAATTCGGTATTGATGGAACGTACCTCAAAATAATAAGAGCTATTTATGACAAACCCACAGCTAATATCATACTGAATGGGCAAAAACTGGAAAAGTTCCCTTTGAAAACTGGCACAAGACAGGGATGCCCTCTCTCACCACTCCTATTCAACATAGTGTTGGAAGTTCTGGCTAGGGCAATCAGGCAAGAGAAAGAAATCAAGGGTATTCAGTTAGGAAAAGAGGAAGTCAAATTGTCCCTGTTTGCAGATGACATGATTGTGTATTTAGAAAACCCCATCGTCTCAGCCCAAAATCTTCTTAAGCTGATAAGCAACTTCAGCAAAGTCTCAGGATACAAAATTAATGTGCAAAAATCACAAGCATTCTTATACACCAGTAACAGACAAGCAGAGAGCCAAATCAGGAATGAACTTCCATTCACAATTGCTTCAAAGAGAATAAAATACCTAGGAATCCAACTTACAAGGGATGTAAAGGACCTCTTCAAGGAGAACTACAAACCACTGCTCAGTGAAATCAAAGAGGACACAAACAAATGGAAGAACATACCATGCTCATGGATAGGCAGAATCAATATTGTGAAAATGGCCATACTGCCCAAGGTAATTTATAGATTCAATGCCATCCCCATCAAGCTACCAATGAGTTTCTTCACCGAATTGGAAAAAACTGCTTTAAAGTTCATATGGAACCAAAAAAGAGCCCGTATTGCCAAGACAATCCTAAGTCAAAAGGACAAAGCCGGAGGCGTCACGCTACCTGACTTCAAACTATACTACAAGGCTACAGTAACCAAAACAGCATGGTACTGGTACCAAAACAGAGATATAGACCAATGGAACAGAACGGAGCCTTCAGAAATAATGCCACACATCTACAACCATCTGATATTTGACAAACCTGAGAAAAACAAGAAATGGGGAAAGGATTCCCTATTTAATAAATGGTGCTGGGAAAATTGGCTAGCCATAAGTAGAAAGCTGAAACTGGATCCTTTCCTTACTCCTTATACGAAGATTAATTCAAGATGGATTAGAGACTTAAATGTTAGACCTAATACCACAAAAACCCTAGAAGAAAACCTAGGTAGTACCATTGAGGACATAGGCATGGGCAAGGACTTCATGTCTAAAACACCAAAAGCAACGGCAGCAAAAGCCAAAATTGACAAATGGGATCTAATTAAACTAAAGAGCTTCTGCACAGCAAAAGAAACTACCATCAGAGTGAACAGGAAACCTACAGAATGGGAGAAAATTTTTGCAATCTACTCATCTGACAAAGGGCTATATCCAGAGCCTACAAAGAACTCAAACAAATATACAAGAAAAAAACAAACAACCCTATCAAAAAGTGGGCAAAGTATATGAACAGACATTTCTCAAAAGAAGACATTCATACAGCCACAGACACATGAAAAAATGCTCATCACCACTGGCCATCAGAGAAATGCAAGTCAAAACCACAATGAGATACCATCTCACACCAGTTAGAATGGCAATCACTAAAAAGTCAGGAAACAACAGGTGTTGGAGAGGATGTGGAGAAATAGGAACACTTTTACACTGTTGGTGGGATTGTAAACTAGTTCAACCATTGTGGAAAACAGTATGGCAATTCCTCAAGGATCTAGAACTAGATGTACCATATGACCCAGCCATCCCACTACTGGGTATATAGCCAAAGGATTATAAATCATGCTGCTATAAAGACACATGCACACGTATGTTTATTGTGGCATTATTCACAATAGCAAAGACTTGGAATCAACGCAAATGTCCATCTGTGACAGACTGGATTAAGAAAATGTGGCACATATATACCATGGAATACTATGCAGCCATAAAAAGGATGAGTTTGCGTCCTTTGTAGGGACATGGATGCAGCTGGAAACCATCATTCTTAGCAAACTATCACAAGAACAGAAAACCAAACACCGCATGTTCTCACTCATAGGTGGGAACTGAACAATGAGATCACTTGGACTCGGGAAGGGGAACATCACACACCAGGGCCTATCATGGGGAGGGGGGAGGGGGGAGGGATTGCATTGGGAGTTATACCTGATATAAATGATGAATTGATGGGTGCTGACGAGTTGATGGGTGCAGCACACCAACATGGCACAAGTATACATGTAACAAACCTGCACGTTATGCACATGTACCCTAAAACTTAAAGTATAATAAAAACAAACAAACAAAAAATGAATTGATGGGTGCTGACGAGTTGTTGGGTGCAGCACACCAACATGGCACAAGTATACATATGTAACAAACCTGCACGTTATGCACATGTACCCTAAAACTTAAAGTATATTAATAATAATAATAATAATAATAATAATAATAATAATAAAAACAACAACAGCACTGATAAGTAGCCAGATGATAAAATTGAAGACAGATTGATATGTTTTGAAGTGGAAAGTTATTCCACAGATAGCATCAAACTAAGCAACTTTAAAGTATATGAAACTCACAAATGCTGAAATATTATAGTAAAATTACATTTGGGAATTCAAAATAAATGCTTTGGCAGATATCTAAACTCCAAAAGTTACAACTATAACATACTAAGAACAAATGCGGGCTTTACCATGTTCTTAATACACAATAAATGAAATTTTATTTCTAATATGAGTTGTATGATACTAAAAAATTTACTTTTCTTATGGGTTGGAAAATGTAGTTAGCATTGTACACATGTAAATATTATTTGCTACAAAAGAGAAGATTTTAGAGCAAAGTTGCTGAGGTTTTTGGTGGAGTTACATTACATCAGCTAAAATCAAATCTCCTTTTATCTGCTGCTGCAAAGACCCATGTAGCAGAAACTACATTCAAATATGTATTTTTGGCCTCTTTTCCCTTCAAAAAAAGGGCTTCAGCATCTGACCTGATTTTGAATCCTTGCATTTTCCATCTACATCATCAGTGATAAATACCTCAATCAGTCCAAACCTCAGTTGTTTAAAATGAAAAATGGGTATACCTTGCCTATTATATTGTCGTGAATATTAAGTTCAGTAACTTTGATACAATTTTAAACAGTTGAAATGTGACAATATTAGTTTCTTTCTTTTTTTGATCACTTCACTTATGAAAGTAAATGGAAATGGAAGTTAATTAAGTTAAAGTTATCTTCTTATGGTTCTGGTTATCAAAAAATTCTAGAATAATTTAAAATATACAGCAAGATTGGGACCATCTGCTATTTTAAAGCTTTTCTAGAATGTGTCCTCTAAAACATAATATTTAGAGACACTTAATGTCCTTGCCAATTAATTGTATAGAAGATTTGTATCTGTATAAAAATGCCTTGTATTTTTAACTCTTTCTTTAATTAATCATGTATTTGTAGCTTGTTCCCTAACTAGATTACAAACTACTTGAGGTCAGGGATTGCTAATATTCTATAACATCATGTTTAGCGCCTAGTTTGTGAGCAAATTAACTAATCATTTCTTCTAGGAAAATAGAAATAAAAATGTGTGAGTTGGACACATGTTTTAAAACTCTATTTTCTAAAGAAAATCTGTGAATATTTACTTCTATTCAGTACATCTCACTGCCCATAAAATTAACTACAAATTGTTTGTCAAGGCTTAATATCCAGAAGGGTACTTCACAGGATTTTTTTTTTTTTTTTTAATGGTTTTAGGTCTTACATTTAAGTCTTTAATCCATCTTGCATTAATTTTAGTATATGATGATGTTATAGTGGGTAGCTAGTTAGGTACGACCTGGACAGGAGAGGGCTCCCGCTACACACACACACCAGGAGTGTTGGGCAACCCTGAGGTGATGGTCCTGTGGTTGTTAACTGTTTCTCTAAAGTAGTAATTGGTCACAGCTGGCGCCAGGGAAAGACGGCCTACTGTTTCTCTAAAGAAGTAATTGGTCACAGCTGGCGCCAGGGAAAGATGGCCTCCTACTAGATAGAAAACACCTGAAACTGATCAGCAACTTCCCAATAAGGTCTCAGGAGTGGGAAGAGGTAACGCAAGATCCCGGAAGTATGCCAACATATAAACCTCCAAGACAAAAGGTCAAGCTTGGCGCTTAGTTTATCAAGTCACCCTCTTGGCCCTCTTCCAAGCTGTTCTTTCCTTCTTTTCTTTTCTTTCCTTCTTTTCTTTTCTTTCCTTCCTTTCTTTACTGTTCTAAAGCTTTTTAATAAACTTTCATTCCTGATCTGAAACTTCCCTTGGCCTCTTTTTCTGCTTTATGCCTCTCAGTCGAATTCTCTCTTAGGAGGAGGCGAAGAGCTGAATTTGCTGTGGACCTGTACAGATACACTGCTGGTAACTCGAGGTAACTTGGATCTCTGCCACCCTAACAACAACAGGTAGGTGTCCAGTTTCATTTTCTGCATATGATTAGCCAGTTATCCCAGCAGCATTTATTGAATAGGAAGTCCTTTCTTGATTGCTTATTTTTGTCAACCTGTTGAAGATTGGTTGGTTGTAGGTGTGCAGCTTTATGTCTGGCTTCTCTATTCTGTTTTATTGATCTATGTCTGTTTTTGTACCAGTACCATGCTGTTTTGGTTACTGTCATGCTCCATTCTTCAGTGTCATTGAATAATTATGCAGAGTGTTCCTTTTCAGGAAATATTCTGTCTCATTGCTACCTATCAAAATCCTACCTCATTCTTCCAAGCACATTCCAAATTTGGATATTGGCTTCTCTGTTTTTCTCTCTCCTCCAAAAACTCATTGCATTTTGACTTTATTAAAGAGCTTTTAGATTACACAGACCTATACTGGACCTTAGAGATAATTATTATAAAACTGTCATAGTCAACTAAATATACAGAAAGCAACATTCTATTTTGCTACTCATGTGACCAATTATGGATAATTCTATCAGAACGAGATTTTTGAAAGGTTGTCCCTGAATCATTTTTCACCTCTTGCTTTCTCTAAGCTTGTCTTCTCACTTTATTTCATTGACTTCATCTTCAATCTCTGATATCCTTTCTTCTGCTTGATCAGTTGAGCTATTGATACTTGTGTGTGCTTCACAAAGTTCTCGTTCTGTGTTTTTCAGCTCCATTAGGTCATTTATGTTCTTTATGTTCTTCTCTAAAATGGTTATTCTAGTTAGCAACTCGTCTAACCTTTTTTCAAGGTTCTTAGCTTCCTTTCATTGGATTAGAACATGCCCCTTTAGCTTGGAGGAGTTTGTTATTACTTACCTTCTGAAGCCTACTTCTGTCAATTCATTGAACTCATTCTCTGTCCAGTTTTGTTCCCTTGCTGGTGAGTAGTTGTGATCCTCTGGAGGAGAAGAGGCGTTTTGGTTTTGGAATTTTCAGACTTTAAATTAGACTTTGTACTACATACAATTTTTGATTGCTTAAAAGGGCTTCACTTTACATTTCTGTGTAATATTTTGTTAATGTGAATCATATTCAGTGACAATCATCATAGCAAGTTTAATGTTATGTAATAGGTGTGTTTCTATATTAAAAATACTTTTACAAATAATAAAAAAAAAAAAAACAGAACATTGCCAGCACTCTAGAAGCTCCATTGTCACCCTCTGCAGAGCACCCTTGCTCTTCTCCCCAAAGAAACCGTGGCCTATATGATTAAAGAAAACTCTAAAGCTACATTTGCATATTTGTTTCTTCCGGAAATCCAATCATGTTCCATTAATTATCAGCTCAAAAATATTGAAAAAAGCTACAATTGGTGAAAATAATAGAAATTTTAAAAAGTCAAAACGTATTCTGAAGTTAGCTAAAATGACTCCAAATCATTGTATATTTTAAATAAGGTAGGAGATGTACTTTCTATTTTATATATCAAAATGCTTTCTGATATCATTTTAGATATCTAATTTTCAGAAATCTAATTACTTTAAGATAGTAACCATTGTTTTTACTAATAAATATGAAATGAAAACACAAGGTCTCACAAAAGAAAACAGTATTTGTAATAATCAATTAATTATTAATAACAATTAATAATCAATAACAATGTAATAATCTAAATAATTGTTTTTTACACTGAAAATCCAAAGTCTGAGAAGGGTTTCTTCCCTACATCAAGCTTCCAATAACACATTTCTGTAATAAAAATGCCACTATTTTCTAATTAAGCGTTATTTTTCTTATAAAAGATCTCTAAATGTGATATTTGTTTTTATAGGGTTATCATTTTCCAGAAATAATTATGTCTAAAAATATTTAAATGTTCAGAATCAAATGAAATAAAATAGAGAATTTTAATTGGAAAATGAAGGAATAAGATCCTTTGTAAGACATCCAGCCAGGAATGAGACGTATCAAGGTATACTAATAAGATTGATTATTCAGCAAATATGTTGAACCAAGCTAGCTTTCCAGGAAGAGTTAATCTAATTCTGGGTTCGGCAAAAAAGTGTATGTCAAGAACTCTGAAGGTTCTGAAATGCTACCTTACTTTAAAACTAACAAGTCGACTGTCACAGTTTCGTAGGTGCTGGCAGAAGGAATGAGACTCCGAGGTCAAAGATAACTTTATTACTTACAGCACAGCAGACAGCAGGAACTTCGTGTTCACATTGCATTTTCATTGCCCCCAAAGTCCCTTGGAGACAATACAGGGGCAGCCCCGTAAATGCTCTATGGGCATTGATTTTGTGTCATTGCTGAGGAAACTTGAATTTAGGAAACCTTTTTTTTTTTTTTAAAAAAAAAAGAAGGTTGCTAATCCACCTGTCCTGCCATTGCCCTGGCTATTTCCTATACAATCATTTTCGGAAAGATAATCTGGATCAAAAGAAGTGAAGAAATGTCATGATAAGTTGTCACTCAAAGGTATGGAGCATTGTGATTTTTCAGTTTGAAAACCACAAAATTAGCATGATTCACTATCTTACTTAAAGATAGTAAATTATTTACAAGCCAAGAAAAAAGTTAAGATGTTTTGATAATTTCTAAAAACATTATTATAAACAAATGATTGAAAATATAGACAGAAACTATTCAATTGATAGAAAGTATTGACATAAATTATTTTTGTAAACCAAATATATTTTCACATTATTATGGCTACTGAAAAATAACACATAAGTTTAAATAACTTTGTTATGACATCATTGAATACCTATACTTTTCCTCTAACCTATGTCTTTAGTGATACTTCTGGTGATATTTTGCACTTAAGATATATATGCAATTTGCTTAAAAAAACCAAAAAAAAAAGCCTCACCAGCTAGCCAAAGTTAATGCATGTATGTATACATACATTCACACACACATACACATATAATCTACACATTGGGGAAGTGATAAACACATTTTACTTAAATGCATTTTTTTTTAGTTACTGAATAAGGGTAAAACTAGAGAAAACATTTTTTTCATGAAGTGTTTTTTAAATAATTTAAATGGTAATATGTTTAAAGTAGAGTCATCTCATTAAATGGTTAAGATATTGCTGTGTTGTAAATACATAATTTACATTCCAATTAAAACAATCTTCAGTTTTGTCTAAGGGCACTGAGTCACATGTCACTGCCATATTGTTATTATGCTAAATTAGGGGCTGGCAAATTATAGCTCACAGCCTGAATCTGGCACCTATTTTTGTGAACTACAAAATGAAGAACATTTTTCATAGTTCTAATGCTCAAAATAAAAACACTATTTGATGGCATGCAAAAATTATAGGAAATTCAAAAGTCAATGTCCATGTTTTATAGGAACACAGCCGTGGTTTTTTGTTTGTCTCTTTGGGTTTGGGAGATGGGCTTCATTGTTTTTCGTAGTGTCTATAGGTGCTGCACACTATAGTCAATGGTCATCCTGAATAGCTGTGACAGAAACATGTGGTCCTCACAGCCTAAAGTGTTCACAACTTGAATCTTTACAAAAGAAGTTTGCCTATCGTAGCCTTAGAAAATGTTTTTTTTAAAGCTAATGTTTTTTATGGACTAAGGGGGGAAAAAACAACATAAAAATCTGTTCTTGTGTAGTTATATAAAGTGTTACATGGGCTCTGGAGTAAAGAATCTTTAGTAGTATTTTCTCACAGAACTAATCACAGGTAAATACATGACCAAAGAGAGATGCAAACAATTCTATTCATTAATCCAAAATAATAAATGAAAAGTAACCCGATGGAAATATAGCAACTATGTAAATTTTTCTAAATAAGACATTAAGAAAATTTTAAATAATAATAATAATAGAATCAGGTTTAGTGCTGGAAATATTAGGATTCATGGTTCATTGAGATGATAAATGCAAACGATTGAATAGAAGGACTAGACTTCAGTCTGAACTTCTCTCAGTAACATATAGCACAAATGAAAAGGACAGTGGAAGTGGGAAATACAAAATCTTTAAAAAATGTTTTAAAATCAATACAGCCCATTCCTTCATAACCTACTATATATTGAATTGTCTCTAGAAATTGAATATAAAATATAGCAAGAGAACCTTTTATAATTTTACTTAGAAATTATATCAATTGATTCAAGAAACTTTAACATTGCTAGAAAAGAGAAAAATTTTACAAATTATTTTGTTAGTAAATAAGTTTAGTGTAGTAGTAAACATCCTTATCTTTAAGATAAAAATGGATTATTGAGAGTTTTATATGTTATGAAATTATAGGTTGAAATAATGTAGAAAAATGAATATCTGATGTAAAATTTACATGTAGGGAAAATGTGATTTAATGTACAATAAGGAGACATTTTTCTTTTTTGAGCTGGCAAATGTATTGGAAATCAACTAGTTCAGCTAACATCACTTTAGAGATAAGAACCTGAAGATTGTAAATATCAGTGGCAAGACTGGAATGCAGTCCTTTTGACTTTTATTTTTGCTGCACAAGCTGCCATGAAATTTCACAACCATTTCGTATTGCTTCTATTTGGTAGAATCCCTTAATTCATAATACAACAATTTAAATACAGTTATTTCTTTATCAGTATTTTTCCAGCTACTTCAGTTTAAACTTTATTAATGAAAGTTTATCCATTTAGGTAGATAAATATTAAAATAAAACAAATATGTGACCAAATTATTGCATTATCTCTTTCTTTACAAGTAAATAAAATGTTTATCCATAGTATTGCCTCTGATTGAATTCTATGGTATCATTTCTCATGTTTAAATTACTCAAGCTTATGATTGCTATTTTTTAATACATTACATTATATATGGCATAAAATATTCAAAGAAGAACCTAAACTACAAAATTAAAAGGTAGGTAATGTAGCATGACTGATTGATGTAGCATAGAGTAAAGTATATTTTCACATATTTAGATTTATTTTAAAAATAAAATTTTCAATTAATGAATAGGCTCAGTTTTTCAGTAGACACGAAAAGTCAAAAGGCAGAACCAAATTCTTAGCCTCTTGTTCATAATATTAACTTAAAATGAGAAAATAAAAAGACTGAATACTATTTGGTTGAAGACATTAATGTAATGTTGTTAGTCATACTGAAAACTACTAAGGGTGAGAAATAACAGAATGATGCCTTGTCCATCGAAGGCTATCTGTTTATCTTATCCTGGGTGAAACTGCATGCATGATTTCATTTGCTATCAAGTTTTAAAACTTTAAATAACTTTTCAGTGTCAAAATTTCAAAATACTGTGTGTATGATGAGTCATTTGATGCAATATATTTACAAATATATTCTGCAAGGAAGTCATGTTAATCATTCAAAGTTGTTCAGAACTGAATGGGAAAACATAAGGACCGATTTGTTTACATGATGTTCTCATATTCAATGCTCTTGATATTTTGAAATATTAGGACTTTAGATTCTATGAAGTCATTAGATTTCCTCAATTGCCTAATTGTTGAGTGTTCTCATCACTGTAGGGTGTGTGTGTGTGTGTTGTGTCTGTGTATAAGTACATGTGTTAAGTCAACTACTAAGTTAAAGCTACTTACACTATCAGCATTCCATTCCACTTGGTTTAAATTTATTTCACACCAAAAAATAAGAAATGCTATGAAAATTCAGAGTGATAAAATGACTCATCTACCACATACTGCAGTTATGCATTGGCCTTTCAAATTTCCTCTTAGACATGACAGTTTTTAACTCAATGGGGATATAAAATATCGTAATTACCATGTAGTAAGGTAAAACATATTCTGTAGTTAGCCAAAGCATGCCTTTAATTCAATTAGGAGTATACGTATTCAAAAATAAAATTTGCAGATATAATGAAAAGGACAAGATTGTTGTGGTCTAGGTGAAAATGGACCAATGAAATACGTTTATGAAAATGATCGTCAACTTTTTAACGAAGGGATTAGTCAGGACCCTCGTCTATCCAAGGTATAGTGTCTATTTTGTGTTCAAAAGTCATAATTATTTCAAAACTCGGCATTGGAGAAAACCAGATAATTAGTCTAGTACAGCTGGTGTAAAACACTGCTGGCAGAAACATTGATATCATTAAAAATTTGGCAAAGTATCTTATAAGCAATACCCTTGGAGAAATGAAACAAATTAAGCACCTAGGTTTTTTTTTTTTTTTTTTTTAGAAACTAGGAAAGTGTATATAAAGTACCTCTGATTTTGCTGCTATATTTAAAAGGCCTTAGCAACATAAAAACTAATCCAACATTACTTGTTTTGTTCATTTATTAATAAAAATTATCTTACATTTAGTTTGTTCAGAATTGCACTGTTTTATTCATTCAGAATATTTTTCTTTGAACTTTTTACCTGAGTTTTTGCTAGTTTTGTTTATATTCTTTGCAATCTACCTTCTTATTTTCAAATTTCAATTTTATTTCTTTAAAAATAACTTACTATAAAATATGTCTACTAAAGATGGTGTAAAATACATACATAGTTTAAAGAATAACAATTAAATAAATGCTTGTGTACATACTAACTTAAAAAAATAGAATGTTACTGAAGATTTAAGGTCCTTTGTGTGCCTTGATTACATCTCCTTCTCTCCGTCCTAGAATAACAGTGATCCTGATTTTTGTGATGTATTTTTGGTTTTACTTTCTAGTTTTAGTCTATATATAGATGGCTACAAATACATATTGTTTTGTTTTGCCTGTTTTTAATACCAATAGTGCTGTTCAATTTTACAATTTTCAGCAAGTCAAAATTTTATCTACATCATATTTTTCTGCAATTTGTAGAATATTGTCTGCAAAATTCCATCTACTTGATATTCCATGCGTGCTGAAAATTGGAGCTGTAGATGATACATTTTTCAGTGCTGTAGAGTGTTCAGTTGCAAAAACATCCCCATAAGCTATTTATTTATTCCTCATATTATTTGTGATTTATTCATTTCTTGATAAAGGGATAATATTTTTGATGGTCCACAAGAAGATATTTGGATTTATTTAATTTTTCTCATTTTATTTCTTTAGGCTTATTCTGTTATAATTGTTATAACTTCTTAAAATGAAAGCCTAGCTAATTAATTTTAGATGTTTCTATGTTGAAAATAAATACTTATATAAATAAATATACACATACAGATATACAAATGCACACACAAACATACATACATGTGTCTGTGTGTATGTGTTCAATTGCATTTTATCTCCAACCCCCAAATTTCACATTTAGTATTCGTTGTGGTTATTTTTCCAAATATTTTTGAAGTCTCACTACGCTTTATTGAATGATACATAAGGTATATTTAGTAAGGTTTTAATTTCTCAAATATATTGTTTTTGGGGAGAGTGGGTTGTTTGTTTTTACTGATTTACAACTTATTTTATTGTGGTCAGCTGGTGAAAAGGTCATAGCAGACCTTGCACTTTCGTTAAGGCTTAATCAAAGACTTAGCAGTTCGTGGCTATTTTTTAAGCTTCTTAATTTATTTTTATTACAGTAAAGGACATATAACATAAAATTTACCATATTAACATTTCTTAAGAGTACAGTTTGGTGGCATCAACTACATTTACATTGCTGTGTAACTATTACCATGGTTAATCGTTTTATGTTCCTTATCCTCACAACTGTTATCTACATTGTAAAATGTATCCCCGAGAGCATCCTGGCTAATTCTGTTCAAATTGTTTAATTTTTGTTATTGTTGTTGTTTTGAGACAGAGTCTCTCTGTGTCACCCAGGCTGCAGTGCAGTGGTACAGTAACCTTGGCTTACTGTAACCTCTGTTTCCAGGGTTCAAGTGATTCTCATACCTCAGTCCCCAAATAGCTTTGACTACAGGTGCGTGCCACTACACCTGGTTGATATTTGTATTTTTTGTACAAATGGGGTTTCTCCAAGTTGCCCAGGTTGGTCTGGAGCTCCTGAGTTCAAATGATCCACCTGCCTCAGCCTCCCAAAGTGCTAGAATTACAGGTGTGAGTCACCACGCCCAGCCCAAATTGTTCAATTCTTACCGATTGTTATATTTAGTTGATCTATTGCTTACTAAAAGAAATGTATTGGCTGGGCGCGGTGACTCACGCCTGTAATCCCAACACTTTGGGAGGCTGAGGAAAGTAGATCATGAGGTCAGGAGATCGAGATCATCCTGGCTAACATGGTGAAACCCCGTCTCTATTAAAAATACAAAAATAAAAATTAGCTGGGCATGGTGGCAGGTGCCTATAGTCCCAGCTATTCGGGAGGCTGAGGCAGGAGAATGGCATCAACCTGGGAGGCAGAGCTTGCAGTGAGCCGAGTTCGTGCCACTGCACTCCAGCTTGGGCGACAGAGCTAGACTCCGTCTCAAAAAAAAAAGAGAGAAATGTATTAAATTTTGCAAAATTTGTTAATCTCTTCATATACTCCTGTTAATTTTTGCTTTATAAAAATCATGACTATATTTATCACAGAAACTGTCCCTGATATTTGTCTGAGGCAGAAGTAGAGGGCTGTATACTATATCTAAATATTAAAATGTATAAATGTAACAAATAATCTCTTATACAAAATATTTTCTCTCCTTCTCCTTTGACAGATTATTACATTATTAATGACCTGGAAAGGCAGAGAAACTTTTAAAGTTCTCGGATTTCATGAAGTTCGTGAAGTTTCTTTCTGGGAAGAGGGCCTATGAGGAGGGTCAGATCAGCTCCTGAAATCTGGTCTCTGTCCCCTTTTCTTTCTTTTCAACACCAGCTCCATGTCATACTGTCTGTTCACTTACGTAAACAGCACAGCTTCAGCTGCGTTCCATCCCTGCTTCCATTATGGTGAGTCCTCCAGAAGACTGAATTAATCAAGAGGCCACTCGGCCTTGGAATATGACCTAGAGAAGACATAACCAGTACATGGTTGTGAGTGTGGACATGAACTGCATTTGAGCGCAACCTCTTGGCCCACTGGACTCTTTTCACCTAAGAGGGAAATGGTCACTGTAGAGAAGGAGACAGGTCCTCCAATGCACATGCCTGAGGCTTGCTTCCCTTCTTCAGTCAGTCTAAGCTATTACTGATTTGGGGTATTATACAAGTTCAGAAATGCATATCATCTTGATAAGTCAAACACCTGAATTTTATAGTGAAAACTTTATTCCATGTAATAGTTTTGCCTTTATTTATATTGTCTGTCATAGTAAAAGCTATATAAAGATTTATCAAAAATTAAACATTACTCAATATATCTTTTCTCACCCTTCTGTATCCTTATGCTTTAGATTTTTTTATGCAAATAGGGTTTTATTAGATATTTTTTGTAATATAGCTAGAAAATTTTGCCCATTTACATTTATTATGATTATGGATATCTATAGATTTAAATCTAACAATGTATTATGGAATCATATTTGTCACTACACCCTTCTTTAAAAAACGTTCTTCTTTCTTTTTTGACTTCTTTTGGATTAATGGATTTTTAAATTATTTTCATTTATCCCTTCTTGTGTGCACATTATATAGTTTATATGTATTCTTTTTGTGTTCACAGTTTTGGAACACATCAAATAAAGTCTAATGTTATTCAGACTCTTTACCTGCTTGCGGGGGATAGTGGTGTGGTTGCCAGGTCAATGGAGGTCTGTTCCCAAGAGGATTATGGCTGCCTCTGCTGTGTCATGCAGGTTGCCAGGAAAGTGGGGGAAAGTCAGCAGTTACAGGCCTCACCCAGCTCCCATGCAACCCAAAAGGCCGGTATCACTTCCACAGTGATCCCCAACAGCACTGAGTTTGTCTCCAAGCAGTGGGTGAGCCGGGCTGAGAACTTGCTCTGGGCTACCAGCCTCTTGGCTGAGAAAGCAAGCAGGGCTTCCAGGTTTCGTATCTCCCTGCCTGTCTGTGTCTGTCTGTACACTAGATTCACCCCCTCCCCTGAGATCTGTCCAAAAAACTTTGCATTCACTTGGAGTTGTTACGAAGTTCAGCTAAAGGTTTCTTTCTCCCTGTGGTCTTTTCCCAGTTCCTCTGGCAGCCCTCCCCAAGGACCCCTATAAGACAAGGTCAGAAATGGCTTCCCTGGGGATCCAGAGAGCCCACAGGACTCTTCCCACTGTTTCCTCTACTACTGTATTGAGCTCGGCTCTCTAAATTATCTCAGCTTCAGGTAAGGTCAAATCCTTTTCCTGTGATCTGAACCTTCAGGTTCCCCATTGAAGGTGTGTGTTCAGGGGCAGACGATCCCCCTTTCCCACTTTCACACTTTGGGCACTCACGGTATTTGAGCTGTCTCTTGGGTCCTGCACGAGCAATCCACTTCCTTCAAAAGGTCTGTGGATTCTCTAGGCTTTCCTGGTATGTTCCTGCAGCAGTTCTTGAAGCAAAAGTTCTTGACCAACTAATTTTTGAACTCTAATATGAGCTTGGATCTTTTATAAATGATAAGGAATCAGCACTAACAAACAAAACAATAATACCTGTTATTTTTATATTTACATCCCACTAAGGGGAGACAAAAATAAAGTAAACAAGTAAATGATATCTTAGGTTGTAAGTGTGAGGTAGAAAAGTGTAACAGAAAAAGAGAATAAGGAGTGAGTGGTGGACTACTATTGTACATGCGATGCTCATGGCAGATTGCACCAGGAAGCTGACATTGAAACAGAGTGCTGAAGGAAGGGAGCCAGCCATAGGGAGAGATGGCAGGAACATTCTGAGAAAAAGCAGGAAGAAAATGTCTTTCGCTATTAGGTTGGTCCAAAAGTAATGGAAATTCTCGCCGTTAAAAGTAATATAATTACTTCCCTTTAGAAGAAAGAATGGGGGAAACCCAGGGCTTAGGGATAGGGGAGGCAGGTCTGTACTAGCTCCAAAGGTGTGACCTTAGAACTCTGCCATGAAGAGTCTGCAGCTTTAGCCATCCAGTATGACTGTCTACTCTGAGGACAGGTAGCCTGAAGTAGAGGTATGCCCCACCACAGAAGCTCAGAAACAAATGGCAGAGTTTTAACATGAAACTGTTTGTGTATTTTGTTAATAGGCTAGGTAATGTTAGCCCAGTATCTTCACTATCCTGTGGTATCTCGTATAACAACTCATGATACAGAATTTTGGCGGCTCCATAAGACGATGTAAGTGGTGGGGGGAGCCAGGCTGCAGTGGCAGACGTAGTGGCTGCTATGCATAATACAGCATGAGGCAAAGAGCAGCTGAGCACGTCTCAGCTTGAGTTCCTCTGTAGATGCAGACAATGATGAGCCTACACTTGTGGGCAATGGGCAAGGGATTGGCGTTGTCACTGTTCACAAGATCACAAGAGCACCAAAAGAATGAAGCCTCTATGCTCTACCTCCAGTCAGTTAAATCTGAGTAGAAGAGGAGGCAGATTATTGTTTTTTTTTTAAGAAAGATAAGTGTGTGGAATGATCAAATTATAGAAGACATGGAGTGGACTGCTAAAATTACCCATCTTTTGCATAGATGTGCATAACGATTAATTGCATCACTCAAATGATTACTTCAGGTGAGAATTCTGAAAGTCAAGATCTCAAAATCTGGCATTAAATTTACATCATAAATGTAATAATGGCCAAATTTTAGAAGGAAACAGTAAACAGTTAAAGCATTCAGATCTCTTTGTGAAATAATATATGACCAATACCAAAATGGAAAACTAGACATACTATGTTCAAAGTAATCAGCCCATCTTTTTCTCATTCTAACAGCCAGTATTAGGATGATGGTCACTGAACAGATTTTAAGCGTTAGACACTGGAGGAAATGTTCAACATGGATGATCATAGGAAGGTCACTTTAATTTTAATTTCTTTAGTGAGAGTAGTAATATAATATTTCATTGATCTTGCTTCTAAATTTCTGGACAAAGATGAAGGCATAGAAAATAGCAATATCATATTCCAGGGAAATTTGTGTTTCCCTGGAATGTGATGTTATGGATTAGTATATGACACTTGCTTTTTAATAGGCTTTCCAGAGTACATAAGGCACAGGAAAAATAAAATGGGTGATGAAACAAGCCTGCGATTTACATGTTAAACTTGCTGCAAGGTACAGGTTATCTCTTAACAACCTAAATTCCCAATTACCCCAGGGGGCCAGATTTCAGTTGGCCATCCCAATTTTGGAACTAATAATAGTGAATAGTGTTACACAGCACATTCCATTGTAACACCAATGACCATTACCTCATTCTTAACGTGAATCTACTTGTATTGACAACTTTAAATTAAAAATTATCCTTTTAGCAACACTGTCTTTTTTAAACCAATTTTGAACTTAATATTTATTAAGTTTATAATTGTTTCTTCCCGATTTTCTTGGTAGATCATGTCTTCTCTCTTCTGACTCTCCTGATTTTGTTTTGTTTTTCCAGGATGTAGGAGGGATTAATTTGACTCTGTTTCTGTCATATTTGATATTATTTGATTTAACCCATCTCTCTTGACTCATTCAACGCTCAACATATTTCTTTCATTTCTCACACTGTCATTGTACTTTTTTTGTTACGCCAACAATAAAATTCAATTCAGTAGTAAGCAAGTTTTACAGAACGTGGGTGGTGATTACCCTGTAGAATATACTAAGACTCTCTTTATTAATATGCATAAGTTCTGTTTTATGTAAAATTTCATATATTATTATAGGAAAGTTCATTTTGGCATGAAAAATGAAAGGATTCATTCATTGCGTTTACTGATTTTTCGTGTATTTTATTTTAATCAGTTTGTATAAGAGAACTTTGCAGCCAGGTGTGGTGGCTCATGCCTGTAATCCCAGCACTTTGGGAGGCCGAGGTGGGTGGATCACCTGAGGTAAAGAATTCAAGAACAGCCTGGCCTACATGGTGAAACCTCATCTCTACTAAAAATAGAGAAATTAGCTGGGCATGGTGGCCCCCGCCTGTAATCCCAGCTACTTGGGAGGCTGAGGCAGAGGAATCACTTGAAACCGGGAGGTGAAGGTTGAAGTGAACGAGGATCGTGCCCCTGCACTCCAGCCTGGGCCTCAGAGCAAAACTCCATCTCAAAGAAAATAATAAGTAAGTAAGTAAGTAAGTAAATAAATAAATAAAAGAACTTTGTATTGATAAAGTAACAGCACTACAATTTTTCTAGCCTATTTCTTGAAAGAAAAAAAGTCTCAAGTTATAATAGTAAAGCTTACCCCTACAAATATTCGTAACCTATTAATTTTAATATTAGTTATGAGAAATTATACTTTCTCCATTATTTAAGATAACACAGTTCCACTTTTTACAGTTAGCAATATTATGCAGCAACACGCATAAAGCATACTTTTTCTTTTTTTTTTTTTTTGAGATGGAGTCTCGCTCTGTCCCCCAGGCTGGAGTGCAGTGGCCGATCTCGGCTCACTGCAAGCTCCGCCTCCCGGGTTCACGCCATTCTCCTGCCTCAGCCTCCCAACTAGCTGGGACTACAGGCGCCCGCCACCTCGCCCGGCTAATTTTTTGTATTTTTAGTAGAGACGGGGTTTCACTTTGTTAGCCAGGACGGTCTGGATCTCCTGACTTCGTGATCCACCCACCTTGGCCTCCCAAAGTGCTGGGATTGCATGCGTGAGCCAAAGTGCCCAGCCTAAAGCATAATATTTATATATGTACATTTATAGATACACACATATACATATATATACACACACACACACATAAACACATATTTTAAACAATATAGGAAAACATTACTGAATGTTCTGTATTTGTGCTGAACATAATTAGAACATGAAAATCAATATCCCTTTGGCATGCACTTTCATCAAGAACTCTATTAATAAAAATCTATCTTGAAAATTAGCAGACAGTGAAAATAGTTTCTTTAGTCCTAAAAATCTTTGTCATAATTACTTTAAAAATATTTTAATTTTAAAAATCACATTTGATTAAAAACTACTAACATGATAACATGATTATCTCAGAATTATACATTTATAAATTAACAAAAAGGAAATGTATATTCATTAGAAATATGAATAATATGGTTCTTCATGGTAGAACTAAACATGTGTATGTCTATATACGTTGATAATATTTAATATAATAGACTAGAAAAAATGTGAAGGCAATTTATTTCCTGTTTTGTGATATAATAACTCAAGAAGACATGTATTTAGGTTAAAATAGAGACATTTTTAATTCAGGCAGAAATGAAATACCACTTTGATTGTGAAATGCTGAACACACAATTTTAAGAAGGTATTCAATATAAACATAGTTGTATTAAAGCAAATAAGAAAGTGAAATGAAGTATTGTTGGCAGAAGGTTTATTCTGGGATAACACACTTCTCACACAGCACACTTTCTTACTCACACACCGTGAAAATCAGTATGTTAGAAATCTTATATACAAAAAGGAAAAGACTTGGAAGAGTCTGGGAAAGGATTCTGCCTAAATGTATACAAGATTGAATTCTCAAAGTTAATATATGTTCAAGTCGGAGAGAAAAAAACTCAAAGCATAGAATAAGAAGCATATTTTCACCAGAAAACACAGCTGTGTTTATAGTCTGTACACATCTCCTCATTGTTCTTGTTTCATGTTTAATAAAATATGCTTATTGTTGCAAACATTGTAGTCTTTTCTAACAGGAGACAACCTTATACAGAGTGTCGAATAGAGTGGAGGTAACTGAGATAGAAATGCTGCGAAGAAGAACTTTCTGAACAACAATTCCTTCCCATTGGGATTTCTATTTCCAAATAGTGAAACTTCGGAGCTCTGATTAAAGGAGATAGAAGAAGGTATGCCTTTGGCCAGCACTCGTCACTTTAGATCTGCATCTGTATCAGGACCACCATATTTGTTTAGTAAGTTACAGCTCTGGGCCTCATCTCAGATCTACTGAAACAGACTCTAACAATGGAGTCCAAAAAAATGAACTTAATAAGATCACCAAATGATTATCCCACATACTCTTAAAAATATAAAACAATAGAAAAATTTTAAAGGCAAAAAAAAGGCAAAAAATAATTACAAAAGGAATTTTTAAAAACTGAGATTCAATTATTGGAGTCCAACCTTAATTTATACTTTATATAAATTTATAATTTATAAAAAATATAAAATGTCCTATAATCCATCCTGAAAAGCAATTATGTTCTTTTTATAAGAAACACAATTAAGCAAAATGTGCCACAAGAAGAAGTGCAAGCATATACTAGGGCAGTGATTGTCACAAAATTAAATGTTAGATTTATCTGTGGACATTTTAAAAATGTGTAATCCCTGTCCTCCTCACAGAGACACTAACCTACTAGGCCTTGGTCTAGGGTATGACCTAGGCTTCCAAACATTTTTTCTGTTCTTTTTTTTCTTCCATACTTTTTTTTTTTTTTAGATTTCCAGTTGATTCTTATGAGTCTTTAGGATTCAGGGCAACTATAGTACACAAGGCAAACACCAGCCAAAAGAAATCTGGTAAACTTGCAAGTTCAAATGAAGCCAAATGAAGTTACAACAGTCTTGAAACCTTATTCACTAAATAACTTAGCATAAAAATAGAACTGTTAGAGATTTGATGTTGGAGATTCAACTGCTAGAGATTAGATGGGCAGAAATAAAATTTGGATGGACTCATAGCATTTTTGATTATTATAGATCCAATAGGTAAAAGGAAATAAAATGTATTTTATTTAAAAATATAATTAATAAGAATAAGAAAGTTTGGCCCAGTTAACTATCCAAATATTAACTGCACAGGATTATGGCTTTAAGCAAGTGGTAAAGCCAAAATAAATCAATAGTTCTATAAGTACAGTATATTTTAGCAAATGAACAGGTAATTGTAAAACTGCCATATGTGATTATGAGAGGACTTTCTTAGTGAAATTCACTAATTTACAATTTCATCTAATAGCATAAAATGTATAAAGATATTTTTTGCTTATTTTTATCTTAACATTTTGTTAAGATATTTTATAAACTACATCATGGCAATTACGGCATATTTTTAAAATAAAGTTTTTTTAATGCTTTATTAGATTCTCAGGAATTTCCTAACGGTAGATTACAATATGTCATATAGGCACAAGAAAGAGATAGAAACAGATCTTAGTGCATGCCGTGGAACTGGCATGCTTAGAGAAAAGTAACTGCAATGGATTGAATGTTTATGTACCACACAAATTTGTAATGTTGAAATTTTAACACACAAAATGATGGTATTAAGAGAGGGAGATTTTGAGGGTGACTAGGTCAGAGGCTTCATGAGTGCCATCACTGCTCTTGTAAGAGAGACCTCAAAGGGCTCATTTTTCCTTTACACCATGTGAGGACACAGTCAGTGGGCACCATCTATGAAACAGAAAGAAAGTGGCCCTTCACCAGACACAGAATATGTCAGTGCCTTGATTTTGGACATCCCATACTCCATAACTGTGAGAAATAAATTTATGTTGTTTTTATGCTGCTAGTTCATGATATTTTGTATAGCAGCCCAAATAGACCAAGGCAGAACATTGCTACCAGGAGTGGTATGTTGCTATAACAAACACCTAAAAATATGGAAGTGGCTTTGGAACTGGGTAGTGAGTAGAGGCTGGAAGAGTTTTAAGTTTTAGTCTAGGGCAAACATCATCATGAAAGACCAGTTAAGAGTGCTTCTGGTGAGGGTTTAGAAGAAGAGGAGAGCTATAGAGAGATCCTCAGTCTTCTTAGACAATACCTAAGTGCACTGAACAGAATGTTGATAGTAATATAGATGGCAAGGGCTATTATGATGATCCAGAAATAAGGAACATGTTATTGGACAAAGGAGGAAAGGTCATCCTTATTACAAAACAGCAAAGAAACTGGTTGATCTGTGTTTGTGTTCTAGTGTTTTGTGAAAGATAGAACTTGTGAGAAATAAAATTGATTATCTGGTTGAGGAAATTTCTAAACAAAGTATGGAAGGTTCAGCTTGGCTTCTCTTGACTGCCTATAGTAAAATACATAAAGAGAGATGTGATTTAAAGATAGATTTTCAATCAAAAGAAAACCAGAAATTAAAGATTTGGAAAAGTCACAGCTCAGCTATGTTGTAAAGAATAAGACAGTGTGTTTGGGAGAGAACACCAAGTATATGGCCAAAAAATTGACAATCCAATAAAGAGATTAGTTAGCCATATAAACAGAAGGTGGGCCCTATTGTCCAAGACAAAGAAAGAATGACCCCAAAGCAAATTCAGAAATCAGCAGGGCTGCTACCCCCATCACAAGCCCAAAGTGCAAAAGCCCCAATGAGCACAAGACCCCCATAGACAGTCCCCACTAGGAAAATGCCCAGCAAAGTCATGGGAGTAGGTTGCCTTGTGACCTTAGACCGACAGTGCCAGCTGCACAGGAGCCCAGCTCAGGAGAACTGAAGGTACCTAACCCAAGCACAGAGCTATCATACAGGTAGGGCCACCATGGAGAACCACTGTGGAGGCAGAGCCTAAGTGTAAAGCCACTGAAGGGACAGAGCCACCCAAAGCCATGGGAGCCAAGCTGCTGCCCCAGGATTCTGGAACATGGGATCATCACCCTAGTGTGTCGGGAAGGTAGCACCTCCACTTCCATGTGTCCAGGAGGTGGAACCATAGCCCAGTGGGCCTGGTGGGCAGAACACTGAGCCAAAGAAGTTGATTCTTATGCCTTTAGATTTAATTTTGTTTGCTTTGTTGTGTTTTGGACTTATTAGAACCAATTGTTTATTTTGCTCTGGTTCTCCCTTTGGAATGGAAATGTATACTCTATTCCACCATGAGTTGGGTGGGATAGAGTATGCTTGTATGCCCATCCCACCATGGAGCTTTGGAAGCACAGAATATGCTTAATTTTACTGGTTCATAGCTGGAGAGAAATTTGCCTCATGATGAATTATACATATCTTGAGCCTCATCCATCTGTAGATGAGAATTTGAACTTAGACTTTTGAGTTGGTGCTGGGGCAAGTTAAGACTTTTGGAACTATTGGGATGAAATGAATGTATTTTGCATGTGAGAAGAACATGTGTTTGGGAGACCAGAGTCAGAATGTAATGGACACCCCAAAATGTGTATGTTAGAATCTCAACCATCAAGGTGATAGTATTAGGAGGTGGGGGCCTTTGGGAGGTGATTAGGTCATGAGGGTGGAATCTTTATGAATGGGATTAGTGCTCTTATAAAAGAAGCACCAGAGAGCTTATTCACCCCTTCCAAGATATGAGGACACTCCAGAAGGTACCATCTAGGAACTAGAAAGTGAGTCTTCACCCAACACCAAATCCACTGGTTATCTTGACATTGGACTTTCCAGATTACCAGTACTGCGAGAAATAAATTTACCTTGTTTATAGGCTTATCATGTTATAGTATTTTTGTTACAGCAGTTCAAACAAACTAAGATTCAACATTATTCAAAAACTTTCTGATGTAATTGGGTAACTCTTTGGAAAAACGTTTAAATGTTTTTGTCCCTTACTGCCTATCAAAATAAATCGTGAGTGCAATTAGTAGTGTTTTGATGTAATACAGGAGATATGGGTCCAACAGTATTTTTGAACACATGTTGTACCAGTGATCTGTAAATATGTATTGATTAATCTATATTCCTTTGTTTATTGGACGTTCCATATTTGTTATTCAGTTTAAAATATGCTTGGACTTTTTAGATATTATTAAGGACACAAGATTATTATATTTTATTTGAAATATATCCATAGGTATGGTTTTTATTATGTGAATCAAACCACTTTTACTAAGAGAGATAAAAGAAAAAGAGTCAAAAGCTCAAAAGGAAAGAGACTAAAAAGAAGAGTAGAAGAGACAGCAGTGTCAAGGTATCCTGACATCCTAGTTCATAGGCCCAGTTATTTTTGCAATAGAGGTATATTTCTGTCTTTGAGTATTACGAGATACCAGTGTCAAGTTAATAAATTCTTCTCTTCTGCCTAAATTTGTTTGAATTGAGCTTTTTATTATAACCAAATATGTGCTACGTGATATAAATCCTCACAAGGCATTTTAATGCCATGAGGTGCATAAGATGCCTGGACAAGTACTACATTTCCTAAAGCATAATAAGTGAATACCTTCTCTGTATGTGTTCATCAGTTTGAAAATGGCCATTTAAATGTCTTTGCTTAAATATGAGACTTTTATATAATTAAAATTATATTTAACATTTCAAAGACTTGTTTTATTTCTTAAAAAATTACCTCAGATGGAAAATTCATGCCTATGATAGGAATTATAAATGACAGCATGCACCTTGTACTTCATATTGCAGACAGATATTTAAGGCAAGACTACTTTTCTGGTAACAATTTTCTTGTTTGCTAGGAGCAAATGGACAATTCTTCAAGTATAAAACTAAATATGTTAATATACGCAGTGATTTCCAGATGAACTTAGATGATTTTCAGTATCTTTAATTCGATAGTAAACAAATAGAAGTCAATAAACATAATTTCACTTCTTAAAACTTCTTTTTCAACAACTACATGCTACACAAAGTTATCAGTATTTACTAGTAAGTATTGAATATTAAAAATCTGACTATGTGTTGAAAATACTATATTAAAATCAGCAACCACTGTTGAAGTATTTTGGCTGGGGAAAATTTTAGCTAAATTTCTCATGTGTAAGTATTTAAGATAAAACAATATAATTTTGTCCCTGAGTTCAAGAATCAGTTGATAATTAAACACTAAAAACATTGAGAAACATTTCCTAAAAATAATGGGTTAATCTATATCATTTACTGTGATGTTTTTGGACAAAGACAATAAATAGAATTATTGCCTTATATAAGCAAAGAAGTAGCACATAGTCTATAAAAATTTGATGTTTAAAAATGAAGTATTAATAATTGACAACATTTTTTATTAAATCAATTACAACTAATAAATTTTGAAAGATTACATTTTGTCATTATCGATTAGCAAAACATTAAAAAAACTTGTTATTATATGCAAGTTGTTTCATTTTATTTGTACTATATAAAGGAGTAAATTGTACAAAAAAATTAACCAAAACTGTGATATTTTCAGTGTAATACTCTTAAAAATTTTAGAATAGTGATAGATACTTCTTAGTGAACTTTGGATTCTTCACCATGAACGGTAGAGGTTAAGTCATGATTCCTGACAGGCAGGTTCCAATCATCTTTCAACTAGAGGAGCACCAGTTGTGTGTTTATATAGTGTGACTCCCAGTATTATTTCACTGTAGAATTCTCCTTCCTGACCACCATAACTCACCTACACACATAGTTGAAAAACACACTCTTTTAGGCTTGAGGTTAGGTAATTTGAGTAACAAAAGATGGCAGGTGTTCTGAAACCAGATTGTCCTATTTAAACTTAAGCTCAACCAATTAGCTACTTCTTAGTAATATGTTTCTTGGAATATTAGTCATCTTGTAACTGAACCCAGGTTTGGCTGCTCAATGCTTGAAGTCCAAATAGGAGAGAGAAGGGCTGGTGGGAGGAAAAGCAGGTTAATTCTGAGAGCCAAGCAAATGGAGGTGATGGTGGACTATAGTTGCAAAAAATTTAAATTTAAAATTTTACCATAGAGTTTTTAAAGGGAAACTTGGTATGGAAAACATGAAGGAGTAGTGCAGAGTCCAAGATTTGTGACTCTTTGTTCCAGTGTCTATCTTGTGTAATCCACAGGTTTGGTTGGTGTTTTCTTGACTTCTCAGGATAGTGCTGAACTAATTGTTTGCCACTCTCTCGAACAAATGGGCAAGGATTGGACAATCAGAGCTCCATGCCTAGTTTGCTGAAGATTGGCCTCTGGAATGTCTTAAGCAAAACCGTATTTGGATAGGCATATATTGCCAGAGGGGAGTGTCTAGAGAGGGAAGGAATGAAAGGGTTAGAGGGAAAGGAGGGGGGAAAAATACAGTGTGTGATTAAAATATATTTTTAAAATCAAGGTCTCTAGTTACAATCAAGTAATGTGAATACTTACTCTGCAACCAAGTGACTCTTCCATTTATTTATCCATAATAAGTAGGTATGTCTTTTGAAGGACCTTATAATAAAATAATGATTTTCATTAAATAAAGGTTTTCTATATTACAAATATAGAAGTGAGGTTGATAATTCCAAGGTCATTTCTGATAATTTTATACATTTAAGTATTTTTTATCATCTAAATCTTCAACTCATGTATCCTTTGGGACATGAATGCAGCTGGAAACCATCATTCTGAGCAAACTATCGCAAGGACAGAAAACCAAACACCACATATTTTCACTCATAGATGGGAATTGAACAATGAGAACACATGAACACAGGGTGGGGAACATCACACACTGGGGCCTGCCAGGGGTCGGGGGCAGGGGGAGGGATAGCATTAGGAGATATACCTAATTTAAATGACTAGTTAATGGGTGAAGCACACCAACGTGGCACATGTATACATATGTAACAAACCTGCACGTTGTGCACATGTACCCTAGAACTTAAAGTAAGATTTAAAAAAGTTTATATTTTTCATGATATAATATGGGAATCCCTTGAATTATGACATTTCAATTGGAAAACAAAATTTGTCAAATTTACATGTGTTATATTTGTTTCTTTTCATATCTACTAATTTAAAAAGCCCAATGTTATGTTAGGTATTTCAGGAGATGGCATACCTACAGATATTTGTCAATTACCATGATATTTATTTCTTGTTATTAATGTACTGTTATATTTCTGAAATATTTCTGAAATATTATGAAATTGTGTGCAATTTTTTTTTTTTTTTTGGTCCTCTTTCCTATGTTCATTCTTTCTCTATTGCCTGGAAATGGTTGTTCTCATCCATTTCTTTTTATATTTGTACTTACCAATCATCTATTAAGATTCAGATCAAATGTAAACTCTTGCATTTTCCTGACTTTCACTCTTTTTCCCTTGTTACCCCCATGGCTTCATTACTGCCATAATTGGTTAATCACGTTGTATTGTATTAACTACCTACGTTCCTCTATTTCTCATGAGACTGCAAGTTCTTTGAGGGCAGAAGCTGTGTTATTTATCATTTTTTCCTGGTATCACAGTGATTAGTACATAGTAGGTCCTTAATAAATATTTGTAGAATGAATGAGTGAACAAAGGAACACAAGAAAGTCTATGCGATTAACTGCTTTGCACCTGGCCAGTGTGAATGATGCTTTCATGAGCTAACCGTTTACATTTGGTTCATAATTTGTAAACACACAGTGTGGGGAAAAGATACAGGCAGACTGAAAATAGTTACAGAAATTGAAACAAAATATAAAGCATGTTAAGGGAGGAATGAAAAGTGAAGGGAAAGGGCAGGACTTTTTAAAAAGAAAATGTGGCAGGAGTGTATACAGTTTGAAATTATGAGGTCTGATACCTATTTTGCCTGAGCCTACTTCCTTTCTTTTTCAAATCTGCTGCTGGTAGACTTTCAAATTAAAAAGTGGTACTACCACAGATTTTACAAAAATGTTACCTTGAGCGCAGCAAGTTTTGTGCATGCTATAGACATGTATGCTAAGACACAATGAAGATAAACCTGAAAGTTCATGGAAAAATCAATTAAATTTGATTTTTATGTAAGAGTTTTAGAAGTGATTAATAATTACTGTTAAATGAAGAATTCATTCAATTTTTATCAGTTCCTTTAAAAATTTGCCAAGATTTAGCTCATGAATTACTTGTTCTTTAAAAAGAAAATTGTAGATCATGATCAGAAAGTGTAATACACACACATATCTATATATCCACATGTAAGATGTATTTATATTTATATTTTATACACACAATAACACAAGTAAACAGATAATGATTATTTTGAACCATTTTATAAAACACTGACTTTATGATATATATTTTTTTCATTATTCAATGTCAAAATAGAAAATTTGCCCTCTTTACCTTGACAACTTGTTACATCTGTCATCTTTCTTTAGGGTTTATATGTATCCTCTTTATTAATCACTTCTCATTTCTATTTAATGACCAAATTCAGTGGTCAAAGTAATTAAATCTACCTTAGGAACAACTTACCATTTCTATGTGGTTCTAAAGTCTTTTGCTAAAGTAGCAGGAAACTTCTTTCTAAAATGGCATAAAAGTGAAGAAAGAGATCATATTGAATAGAAAAATCAGGGAGAATAATATCCTAAAGGTAAGGATCTTACATGCCAAGTGCCCTTTCTCAGCCTCAACCTTTTATTCTGAAATGACCTATCAAAAAAACTTAGAGGGAGCGGTTTAATTACTGTTCCTTTGACATAAGTAATACATTTTCAGTAGCAGATCCATGCATTTATTTAAGGCCAAATGGTGTACAACAAAACTGTCCTCTGAGGTATTTCTGTCTACCATTTTTCCCCACTTGGCCTCTAC
This sequence comes from Piliocolobus tephrosceles, assembly GCF_002776525.5. Lineage (NCBI taxonomy): Eukaryota > Metazoa > Chordata > Mammalia > Primates > Cercopithecidae > Piliocolobus > Piliocolobus tephrosceles. The sequence goes on along the minus strand of NC_045436.1, from coordinate 10,994,750 downwards.
AGCCACATTTTAATAACAATGTCTTTTTTGGGAAATATTTTAAAATATAAGCCTTAAATCATGGTCGTCTTTAGAAATAATGCAACCCAGCAAGACAATTAAGAGAAGAGCACGACTTACTTTTAAACACTGAATAAGTTTAAATGTTTTAGTATATATATATATTATGCTTATAGATATATATTTATACTTTATTAGTACTTTCTACACTGAATCTACGCCAATATGGATACTTACTTCTACTAGCTTATACCTCTGTATCTTCATGTATGTCCGGACCTTCATTTATGTCATGAATGAAGAAATCAATAATTGCCTGCCATTGGTGGATGGCACAAGGGCAAAGTCCGTTTTGTTCATAGTGGTTAGTACCATCCCTGAAACATAATAGCGGAGTCTCATAATAATATTTAAATAAATAGACTACACTTTTTAAATTCTGTATCCTGATAAGAATCAAAATATATTTCTTTTTTAATTGTCAATTTTGGTTTTAAATAAATATTAGGCACAGAAATCTCTCTCTTCATATATATGTGTGTGTGTGTGTGTGTATATATATATGTGTGTGTATATATATATATATCCATATTTCCTGAATTTAGTAGTCCTTATCCCATTATAAGAAGCAAGTCATATAATGGTTTTGCAGAATTAAAATCACTTTAAGAGTTGTCAATGCATTATTAATGTTAATATAATTAATGTATAATATTAATATATTGTTTTGAAGTTTATTCTACAAACATACAGACCGTATATATGTATATGATACACATACACAAACATATACCCTTTTTGAGAAATGAAATAAAGTTTGCAAACTTTCCCATCTAATGTGCAAATGCTTTGGTGAATCTGGCCTATGTAGCTTTATCTTTAAAATTAATTATTATTCTTAATATGTTCTTATATACAGCTATAAGCAAAATATTTTAATGACCTCATTCTAGGTAACATGTGTCACTTGAAAGTGTTAACTATCAATCTTTTTCATCAAGTTTATAAGGGTTGTCTAAATAGTAAAATTTCAGGATCAACTGAAACTGAGAACTCAAACTGAAGACTCCAATAATTAAGAATAGTTCAGAGAATATTATGTACAAATAAACAAACAAAAATACCCCCATTTTTATTAATCTGCATAATCCCTCTTTGGTTTAATAGGATTTAAACTAGCTCTAAATATATGAGCCTCTCTGAATTTTGAGAGGCTTAAAGCTTTTTTCCAAGCAAGGAAAGTGGATTAAAACCAACCTTTGTGTTTTACAATTTGCATTTAACTGACCTATACTGTGCGTCTAACTAAAGCACTTAAGTGTTTTCTTCTCCTGGAGCTGGCATCTCTCTAGGATAAGATCATGAGATTCTATTTCCTTTGATGTATTTCAGCTTTTGCAAGCACAATAACATGAATAAATTCCTTGCCAGATATCCTCTTCTCTTCCAACCCACACATGCCCCCAAAGCATTCTCGGCTTTCATACAGAGCTCTCTATTTTTGTGGCAAATGTTCTCATTTACGGAAGAAAATAGATTTCCTGAGAAAATCCTGAAGGGGGAACAAAAGATCTTCTTAATGAGCTGTCAATGGGATGTCAATGAGGTGTTAAAATAGGTCAAGGCCATGCTGAATTTTTCCTTTCTTTTTCAATAATTTCTCTAAATTTCCAGTAGTCAATGTTAACAAAATGAAAAACCACCTTTTCTTTCATATGGTCGGCTTTGATGAATCTCATTGGCATTCTCAGGACTACTGACCTATAGGTCTTTTGAAACAGAACCAAGATTTCTATGTATAGTTCTTTGATTTATAAAAACAAAACACAATATCATGCATTATATTATGTAACTGCTATAATTTTTATCACTTATGTAAAAATCTCAAATATATAGGTACATATAAATATAAAAACAAAGGAATGTATAGCATATACTTTCATGTCTGTTTTGGAAGGCTATCACCTTATGTGAACTAAGTTGCATAGTTAAATGTGGATGACAAAGAGGTAGCCAAATTTAAATGTATTTCAAAGAAAAAGGAGAAAAAAAGAAAGGAAGGAAGGCAAGCAGGCAAGCTGAATGTATTATTCAATAATGAAGAGAGTGCTGTGTGGCACACTTGTAAGTCACTGTTTGAGCAAAGTGGGCAGTTGATATTTACAAGTATGAAATTCAAAGATTTCAAATATATTAACTGGAGTGCTGCTTTATGGATTGGCTGACTTTCAGAAGCATGAGGATGACTCTCAAAAGCCTGGCTACTGATGCCAACTTGTCACGGATCATTTACAACCATTTTAAATAAGTACAATTATTTTAAATAATTATTGTATGTGTTACTTACTACAGCTGAAGAAAAATCAGTCCTTTCCTAGTAGGTCAGAAACTTTTTATTCTCAGTCAACCCTCTTTGTCTCTCCCAGCCAAAAGCTCCAGGAAATACGAAATATCATCAGGTATTGTCCAGAGCTCGGTTGTTGATTAGACCAGAAGACAAACGCGTCATTTCTGAAATTCTGATTTTCAGTTTGTGTATTCATTAGCATAATTTTATACTGCTTTTTTTCTTTGAATCATATACAGAACCATTTAGTGATGATAGTTGTACAAAAGGCCTTATGTAGCATATCAAATGGATATGAGCTAAGTAAGAATAATTTAAACTATTACAAGATTTTTCAGTCTTGCTGAAGAAATCAAGTGACAATGACTCCCTAAATCCATATTTTCTTTCATCTACATAGGTTTTTTTTTTTTTTTTTTTTTAATGAGATAAGCTTTAGACAAGTTACCTTCCCATTAGTACAGATCTAGATTTTCCATATTAATAGTGGTATTCATTCAGGTACTTAAGTTCAGCAATAATACAGACTTCCTGCTGGTTGGCCAAAAACATAAAAAATAAGAAAAAAAAAAAAAAAAAAACCAGAAGTTATTATTTCATCCATAACTAATTGAAGTAAAAAATTAAACTCATGAGTGGTTCCTCAGGACATAAGCTTTACTATTTATTATATTAGGTATTTATTATGTTAGGTCAAGTAAGGAATAGGTTTTTTTATTACCACCTTGTGTCATTCACTGCTATGGATAAGATGGCCATCCTCAGGAGTCTGTTGTAAAAATTATTATACTACCAGAAAAGAATATTATTTTTCCCATCTCTGCAAGAAGACAGTTCTCTGAGGAAGTTAGGAAGTCATAGACTTGTAATGGTATAGCTTTTTATGCCACAGAAAAGTAATCCTTCCACCTGGATTGGCATTAAAAATGAAATGATTCTCACATTAAAAAAAAAAGAAACTAACAAATACACAAAAGATGTTACTATTTTTAGTAGATTTCTAGGTATATTATCTCTGGGAGTTTTCATGAAAAACAGTCACTATTACAACCTATTTATCCTATCCTACAACTTATTTATCCTATTCCATTGCAACTGTAACTTTCTTTGTGTTCAAAAGAGTACTATTATAGATAAGGTTGCTGGATACACCTTGATGTTCTCATTTTTTTCTATGCTTGAACATTTTGAACCAATGCAACTTACCATTATTGGTTCATTCATTTGTCTTTTCTCAGACAAGACACAGAATTACATAAATTGCACACACTACCAATAGTTTGAGAAATCAAAATTTAAAGACTTGTGGCATCTGGGATTAAATGGAGAGTCTTAAACAAGGACAGAGGAAAAATATACCTAAAAAGGGAAAATGCAAATGTGTACAGAGAAGAGAAGACAGTGGGAGTTCAAGGACTCTCTTGTTCTAACTGGTATTGAGCAAGAACTATCTACCCTATGCATACTCCAAGGACTTGAGTCTGTAGTTTACCTCTCTAACTGGAGAAACTTGCTTTAATCTTCTGTGGGTGTAATTTTTTAGTTCTTTTACTTTAATAATGGGAGAAGTTGTTTTAGTTGATTAACACATATCCAAGTATGAATTCCTTGTACTTTAATTGTTTACAAATTAATAAAGGATATCTGATAGAGTATATTTCTCCAGCAATGTCCAGAATCAGTATTTCTCTGATGTCTTTCCCAGAATACCAGATCACCTGATATAGGTTATACAGGGGATGATTTGATGGTTGAAAGGAAGGACTCCATGATAGGACTGATGTGAATTAGTGCTTTAAAATATTTAGCTAACCAACTTGCAGAAGACTGAAAACAAGTACAGAGGGATTTATTTTTATTTGCATGGGACAGTCAGTGACCTTAACAGGGGGTAATCTATGACTTCTTGTGAAGAAAGAATGAAAGGATATGAAAGTGAATTATAGTATGCTGGATCATCAGAGATTAAGGACATATGACAGTTTAGATAAATTTAGCTTTAACACTCCATTTGTTCTTCTCACTTTTCCCAAGATTTGTAGATGGTTTGGACACTGAGTATCTGAGTAAGAGACATAACTTTACATCATAACTATCACAGTAAAATGTATGTTGAAATGTACTAGCTAGGGAAAAATGTAATATGACAGTTTTAGCCACTGTGAGTACAGTAGATTGTTAACAGGAGAATATGTTTAACTAGAAAATAAACATGTTGTTAGTGAATTATTGTACCCACAGAGAGAGGCTATTATTTGGTGATGTTTAAAGAGTCCCTCTGGGTGTGGTTCCAATTTATGTTTAATATTTACAGTATTTCTAGGATTGTGTTCATTATAGATGAAGTATGAATTGGCGTGTCTACTGCCCTTCTTGAAAATGTTTCTATCTGGTTTTGTTTGATACTTTTACCATTTCATCACCACTGAATTCTCACAGAAAATTTCGGCAAAAAGTGTAGAGGTTTTCTTGTTTTCCTAGGCAAGTGTCCTGGCTTCTCAAGGCCTATTCTTATGTATCATACAAATCATTATTTCTGAAATTTCTTTCCAGAATCATTGGGCAAACTGTCCATCAATAATGCTATTATTAAGCCTCTCTACAGATAACTCTTTCTGATATTAGAAAGATTTTTCCTTACGAACATTTTATCACAGTGGACTCCTTGTTATGTAAAGACATCATTTGTAAAATTTTGTCATTTACCAAGGAAAGCACTAGCATTAAGATTATAATGAAATTACACTTAGGAAGCAGAATTTTGTCAGGAAGACATGGGAGCTTTGATATGAATGATCACATGACAAATACGATAAACGTCACTATAATTGGCCAAAAGTTTATAATTGTGAAGTATGTCTTCATTTCCATTACAAAATAGTATCTGAAGTGGCCATGTGATCAATGAACTCTATGACCCTAAAACACAAGCTATACAAGGTAATATTCCCTAATAATTTGACAGAACAAAGATGACCTCAAGGTTTGTTGAGGTACCCAAGGCAAAGTATGCTTAATTGACTTTTCACAAAATGGGTATTACTCCAAAGTATCTACAACCGTCAATCTTGGGGGTTGCATTCAACCGGAGATTGATTGGCCTTCCTTTTCTGTGTGTTCCATTTGAAGCTTATCTTTATGCAATTAAATGACTTCAAATTATCAAGATAACATAAAACATCTGAGATAATAATATCTACAATTAGATAAATAGAAAGCAAGGGAAGTAAAACACACTTGGCATGAGAATGTATCAAATGGTCCACCTCCAAAACAAAACATTGAGTTAACTCATGCAAAATAAATAAGCACAGAAAATTGTTGAGATCGGTTCACCTAGCAGTGGATAAAGAAGTTGGTTATAGTTTGAGCACAAGGGTTTAAGTTAGTGTGCCTGTTTCTCTGAGTATCCCATGGAATGACTGTAATAAAAAGAAAAAATCTAGGCTGAGTGCGGTGGCAAACACCCGTCATCCCAGCAGTTTGGGAGGCTAAGACGGGCGGATCACAAGGTCAGGAGATTGAGACCAGCCTGGCCAACATGGTGAAACTCCGTCTCTACTAAAAAATACAAAAATTAACTGAGTGTGGTTGTGAGCGCCTGTAATCCTAGCTACTTAGGAGGCTGAGGCAGGAGAATTGCTTGAACCTAAAAGGCAGAGGTTGCAGTGAGCTGAGATTGTGCCACTGCTCTCCAGCCTGGGCAACAAAGCAAGACTCTGTCTCAGGAAAAAAAAAAAAAAAATTCTATATTACTGAAAGCTAAATTTGTTGAAGAATAACATCACAACTCAAAATTTGAGACAAAATGCTGAAATTTTTTTATTGCTATGCAAAGGAAAGAAGACCTTGTAAGGCACACTGCCTGAGCAAAGCATAGAGAGGATCTCAAATAGAGATTTGAGTAATGTGTTCCTTATCTGTGCTTCCTCACTCAATAGCTCACAGGATAATGACCTCAGAAATCTATTTGTCATTCTGCATATACCCCTTTTCCTTGCCTCTCACTCTCAGAGAATGACTTTCATAAATACTTCATTGAAAAAATAGAAACAATCCAACAGGAATTTTCTTATTTTTCTACCATAATAAATATAACATGCACTCATCTGCTCAATATTTCCTGTTTCTTTTTCTGTTCCGATTATTATGTTTAAAAGTTAAAACTTGCCTTTTAACAAAAGTTATAAAACTTTTTCATAGAATCTTTTCTTTTTATTTTATTTTATTTTTTGAGACAGTCTTGCTCTGTCACCCAGGCTGGAGTGTAGTGGTATTATCTCGGCTCACTGCAACCTCTACCTCCCAGGTTCAAGAGATTCTCCTGCCTCAGCCTCTTGAGCAGCTGTGATTACAGCTACGCACCACCATGACTGGCTATTTTTGTATTTTTAGTAGAAACAGGGTTTCTCCATGTTGGCCAGACTGGTCTCGAACTCCTGAGCGCAGGTGAGCTGCCTGATTTGGCCTCCCAGCATGCTGGAATTACAGGCATGAGCCACCACACCTGACGGGTCTTATCTTTTCTAAGTTGCTGGAGGTTTGTACTGCTGTAGGTGCCATCTCTCCCATTCTTAATCATCAAATTGTTTCTCTCTAGATGCTCTTCCATCAATAGATGAACATGTTCTGGCATTTTGCGCACGTATACAGAACTACTCATTACCACTCCGATTCTGAGATTTCATTTGTAGGAAAAAATTTAGAAAGAGTTTATATTTGTTATATTTGTTTTCTTCTCCCTATAATGATTGGTACCCATTATAGATTTTGTCTATTGATTTTATTCCTGTATTTTGTCATACACAAGTTCTCTTTTCAAGTTTACCAATGAACTCCATGTTGCATAACACAATAGATATGTACAATCTTATTATATTTCTTCAGGTGTTTGAAACAGATGAACACCCAATGAAATAAGCATTTTATTTTTCATTTTCTATATTCTACCACCAACCTAATAAAAGCCTGCAATAATTAGTCTTATCTGCTAATATGTTTCTAGTGCTTACAACAGAATGCGGATTAAAATAGTTGTGTAACAAATAATATTTTGTGATTAAGTGAGTTTAAGAAAGACAAGAATATCCACTCAAAGTCATTAAAATAGCAGTATTTATTAAGATAGCTAGTTGTTCACATTACTGGTATAGAAACACAGTAGCTTTCCTATATGCAGAAGTTAATTCTTAAAAATAAGACAACTTGTCCACTTGCAGCATTCAAAAAGATTATATAAAAATAATATTAACAAAATATATACATTGAATATACTATAGAAATGACACTTTAAACTCAACAGAAATGTAAAAGAAGTAAAAAAATAAAAAGGAAGGTACCAACATGCTGTTACCTATGCAAAGACATATTCTTCAAATAGATTTATCTTATTTAAATTAAATTACATATTTAAAGCTATCTCAATATAAATCATGACAATATCATTTTTTAGAACTAGAAATAAACCATCAAAGTTTCACCACACACACATCAAACAGGTAAGAAATTACAGCAAAAGCAAAATAACTATATCTAACTAGTTATTTTAATACATTCTAAAGATAAAGTGATATAAATCATCACCATTTTGTTTAGGAAGGATGGGTCAATAGAGCACAGAAGGAAGTTTTTAGATAGGCTAAAATATATGGATGAATTTGTTGCATAATGTTATTCAGATTTCATGTTATGAAAAAAAATGAAATTATTTAATAAATAAAGTAAGGACAGCCAAATCTTATTGAGATTTGCAAAGATATAATAAATCACAACCTTGATTAAAACATCCAAATATTTTCTAAGTGACTCAAAGGTATTAATCTTAATGTTATACTGCAATGATACTCTAAAAAATTTATGATACTAAAAATAATGCAAGATAGTACAAAGATTCCTTAAAATATTACTTTTCAAGATGTTTGTGCCAAGACAGTCCTTCAAGTCATGCAATAAACATTGAAAGAACCATGATAATGCTATGAAATACTTTTTGAAATATCAATAATACATTCATACCCATAGAACTATTATAAATAATTTTTTTAAAAAATTAGAACATTTAGAGAACACACTTTAAAAACACCCATGAGGAAAAAGTCTTCAGAAATAAAAGTACACATGATCAATAATGTTAATTTTCTTCATATTGAAATAAATGTGTCAAAAAGCAATTATTTACCTAATAAGTTTTTAAGAGCATGTCATATATTGACATATTTTTGCTAAAATAATTGATAAAAGAAAAATCTCATTGAATCCTTTGAGAAATATATTTAGCAAAAATTTTTATAGAGAAAGTCAAACTGTATAAAATTTAAATTGATAATTAAACTTCTGTTTAAAATGTGGTAGAGTTGCCCTTTCTTTGAAATTGTTTTAAAATAAAGGCAATCAGAAAAGAAATAGAAACACAAATTTATTTACCCATGGAGCTAGAGGACATAATTCTAACAGGAGTGAATGTCAAAGAGATATGTTGGATCATCTGAATACAATACACTGTGGCTGTAAATATCAGAAAGCCTGAAAAAGTACAGCTTTCTTACATAAGCAGCATAGCCAGAGGTGTAAGGCTAATTGTGTGTTTCATCTTGTTTTTGTCTTTGCAACAGGAGAGTAGTGCACAACTTTAAAAGTTCCCAATACTCCTCTGTTTCCAAAGAGAAAGAGAAATGAACATGGTTTTAAGAGTCAGGCATGAAAGATATAATTGCAGGAAAAGGTCTGTATGTGACGTTTAAAGTGAAGAAATACTTTGCATTGTAAACAAAACAAAAGCTGCCAATCTAAGTTTATTAGATTCAAGTAAAGGCTTAGTAAAGACCGCATTCACACACAACTTTTTCTCTTAGGAAGTGCATGTATTCGCTTGGATTAGCCTCTCCAAAACATTATACAGTTGCTACTTACTGTTCTGGTAAAAAACTCAAACTAGTCAAGTATGTATAATAATAATAATAATAATAATAATAATAATAATAATAATAATAATATTATTATTATTAATAACGGCAGTTTCAGCCCTGGAATTTAGATGACTGGAAAGAGCGTCATTTGCTCCCTTATAATAAAATTGCTGGACAAACTACAAAGAAAAGACATTTTCCGAAACATTCAGAGAATGGAGAATATAGAGCAATCATCTTCAAAAATAGAGAGTGACATGCCTGAACAGAGAGAAACGGTAGCAAACATTTGCTTACCTTGGATAGACACCACTGAGCACCATATACTGCAATGAAAGATTCAGTTAGAAATGGTTAACAGATTTGTAAAGGTGGAGATTTGTCTGACAAAAAAGGGTAAAACTTCTGAGATCCGTAAGAGGGACTACATCCTCTCCCAGACTTTTCCTCCAGGAACCGTATAAATTGCTCACAGGGAAGGTTGGAAAACATCTTGAGGTTCCTTCAAGTGATGCTGGAGGAGAATTGTCACCATGATCAAAATTCTACACCAATACAACATTCCTAAGGAGCAAAACACTTCACACGTGACGGTTATCAAAACCTGGAGCCGGGGGAACATGGTGGAAAATCACTGAAGCTGGAGAAAAGAGATGTCGACTACCAACAACAATGCCATGCAGAGCCGTCTTCTCTATCTCATCTAAGCAACAAAAGGCCTTAACCTACTTGGGGAAAAGAGTCACAACAGTAGCATAGAGAGAGGAACAGTAAATAAACAAACTCATAAAAATAGACATATATTTCTACATCTGGGAAGAGGTTAGCCTGAGCGTTACACATGGAGAAGGGGCAGGAAGCCTCCTGAAAGCTACAGCATTGAGACCCTGGTAAACCGGAATCTAAGATGACACTGATTCGGCACATCCACCTACATCCTGTTCACCCAACCCCATCGCCACACTACCAAGTCTGGTAAAAATGACAGCTGAATGTTTATTTGCTGAAAGATGTATTATATAACTCCAGAGGAGCAAAGGAAGGCCTAAGAACAAGTAGGAAGAGAAACACAAGTTATTATTCAAAAAATTTGAACCACCTGATGCAAAAAGGGTAGACCAAAAGCAATAGAACCCAAAACGAGGGTACTTTCTATTTTAACACAAGACTACACGCTGAATGCCCAGCAGAAGGCAATGAAAAGAAATCAGTAATCTAATGTCTAAGACTGCTTGAATTGGCTTTTCAGTTATTTACTTCTGAATGTGAGCTTACTGATATCCTGAAGCCACACCAGTTTTAATGTTAAGATCAAGATCTTGCCCACCAACACCCAGATACCTGGATCCTGCTTTTCCTTCTCAAAGTTCTGCTACTCTGTGTTAAATTAGATTCATGTGTTCACAAAGAATCTCTTCAAATTACTTTCCAGAGTTGTTTCATTGTCTAATGAGATAAAACATAAACACATTTCTCCTTCCCAAATCTAGTTTCAGCTGTGCATGTATATGAGAGATTGTCATGTAACTAAAATATTTCCATAGTTTCTAACATTACATTAGTTTTTTGTTTCTTTTTTATATGTTTTCATCATTTGAATAAGTACTTGGAACATAAGAAGGACTAAAATGAGTCCCTGAGTCATAGTTAAGAACCAGAAATTGGCACGGGGTGCACTTACTTGTGCCTGTAATTCTAGCTACTCAGGAGGCTGACGTGGGAGGATGGCTTGAGCGCAGGACTTTGAGGCTTCAGTGAGCTGTGATCTTGCCAGAAGTCCAGAATAGTATTCTGCTAAAACTTTACAGTGCTTATTTAAAAAAGATCTGTTTCTTATTTCTTCTCTCCGCATGGTTAAGAGAAAACCATACCTGAATAGGCTTTCAAGTAAGATACAAACTGTAGCTATCCTAAGTCAGTGATCCTTTATTGATGCTTTCTTTTACACTTGATTATATTTCAGTTTCTTTTTTTTTACATTTGGTATAGTTATTCAGTCTAGTTATCCTAGACTTTTAATGATTCTCCTTTCAGATGTTTCCTTTGAGTATTAAAAAGTATGTAATAGTCTTTTCTCCCCTGTTCTTGATCTTCTCTTCCAGTGGTGTTAGCAGAGTTCACTCAAGGTCTTCTGTTTTAACATGAAAAGACGAATTTCATCCCATACCCTGCTGATTTCTGCCATCTTGGCTGGGCTAATACTTGGGTTTCTGGAATTGACTTCTGTAGCTATAAAACATTAAGTAAGGCTTCAGATCTCATTCTCTTTCCTGCCTTTGATATCAACTCTCACCTACAAGATTGAATTCTTTTCTCTTTACTTTGGAAAGTATACCTATTTCTGAAGGTAGTTTTTTTCCTGCAGTTTAATCCCATCTATATGATATTTTGATGGTTTTCTTGAGAGTTTATTCATATGGATAAAATGTAGCTTTCTAGTTTTTCTGATATGCTGTTTTTCCTAGTTTTAATATTTTGTTGATCTAAGGAGACCTAGAAAATTGAGCAATGTACATTTATTATTATTCATCCAAATTATCAATTCCTTTGTATTTTAAGAAAACTGCTTTATAGTAATTATTTGTCTCTTTTCCTTTATTATGTACATACCAAGACTTGCTAATATTTGTTAATTCACATATTAGCTGCAAAGGATTTCTTAATGTGGATTTCTGGCTAAGTTGAGGGAGGTTCTAGGATTACTAAAATTGTATGAAAATTATTACATGGTAGGAGTGTGTGAAAAATGGCTTATTTCATTCAACATAGATAATAGTCATATACAATCAAATGTATAAATTTTGATTTTTAGTGTTCAGTATTTGGTTTTCATTTTTTTTTCAGGCCAAAATTAATTTTTATTGTCTTAAAATATGTTGAAACTACATTTCAGAAGTGACTTCCTTTTTTTTCTTTTAAGGTTTTTATTTTATTTTATTTTTTTATTATTATTATACTTTAAGTTCTAGGGTACATGTGCATAACGTGCAGGTTTGTTACATATGTATACTTGTGCCATGTTGGTGTGCTGCACCCATCAACTTGTCAGCACCCATCAACTCGTCATTTACATCAGACCCAGCCATCCCATTACTGGGTATATACCCAAAGGATTATAAATCATGCTGCTATAAAGACACATGCACACGTATGTTTATTGCGGCACTATTCACAATAGCAAAGACTTGGTTTTCATTTTTAAATTTACAATATTGACAATTGCAGGCACCCACTCAATTCTAGCTAAAAAATCTTTCTGTCACCATCGAAAGTTCCCTTGCATTTCTTTTCAGTCGATCTCACCCCAATGGAAACTGCTTTCTGATTTCTATCACTACAGATTAGTTTCATATTTTTATAAAATGTATATACATTTAATCATACAAAAGAGACATTTGATAACTTTTTTAACATATTTTTAAGATTCATCAGTGTCATCACATGGGCAAGTGAATTATTTCTGCATAATTAATGTAAATTCCATGAAATAGTGTATGGGAACACTGCATTATTCCTTTGAGTCTTATTTTTAAGGATTTACAACATTACGTTGACACATTCTCCAGTTAACGGACATTGGGTTTTTTCATTACTGATTATTTTCAATAAAGCTACCATTAATATTTTGCACACTCTTGTTGGCATATATTTTCATTTCTCTTGAGTAAACACACAGATAGGTCATGGAGTCACAGGACAGATTTTTTAAGTTTTTAAGAAATTACAAAAGAGTTCTTCAATTTGGTCATACTTTTTTTTTTTCTGATCAACAATATATTTTCGGTTGCTCCACTTCCTTACCTACATTTGGTATTTTCTGTATTTTGAGGCTATTCATTATAATGAATGAAGAATAAGATCTCATTATCTTAATTTGCTCTTTCTGATGACTGATAACATTATGTATTTCATTTGTAAAGCATTTATTAAGATTTCCAAATTTCAGGTCATTTCAATTTATTTCAGCGAGTGCATGGGCACTCTTGACATTTTGTGCCAAATAATTATTTTGGTGGAGGGGGGAGGTTCCTAGGCGTTGTGGAATGTTTAGAGAATTCTTCATCTCTACTCAGTAGATGCCAGTATCACTTCTCCCCAATTGTGAACCGAAAATGTCTGCAGATAATGCTAAATGTCCTATGTGGGAAAAAGTCACCCTTGATTGAGAAGCAAGTCCATTATTTTCTTCAGGGTTGCAAATTTTAATAATAATTAAATTGTCATACATTACATTATTTCTGGGATGCCTAGCATAGGTATGAATATTAACCAGCAATAAAAAGAACTCATAACAATACTCCAACTAGGATAACAGCCCTTAGACTGTATAGACTCAGTGATAATGTAGATCTTAAAATATAAGATATTCTGTTGGCAATATCCCAGTGCTCCATTGTGAGTAAAGTACTTCCTACAGCTTTACTCTTCTATAGACCCACCAACAATAACACAAATGTACTAAAAAACTAACACTATAGCAAATGTCCTTGTGATTACTATAATAGTGTGCACTAAGCAAACTGTAATATAATAAAGATGTCCACGTATTCTTTTGTTAAAAAAAAAGGGCTAACCAGTATGTTCTCATCTTAGTCAGTTTGGCCTGCTATAACAAATTACCATGGACTGAGGGGCTTAAAGACCCAACATTTATGTCTCACTGTTCTGGTGGCTGAAAGTCCGAGGCCTCATTACCAGTATGGTCAGGTTCTAGTGGGGGCCTTCTTCCTGGTTTGCAAATAGCCAGCTTCACCTTGTAACCTCACATGGCAGAAAGAGAGTGAGAGAGCTTTCTGTGGGGTGGTCCCTTTAGTGAGGGCACTAATTCCGTTTATGAGGGTGGAGCCTAATTACCTCCTAAGACATCACCTCCTAATACCTTCAGATTGAAAGTTAAGATTTCAACATATGAATCTGGGGATGGACACTAACATTCGGTCCACAAAAGTTCCTGAAGATTTTCTATGCTAATAAGATAGAATAGTCATATATGAATAGAAAATATGCCACTAATTTAGAATTAATACTTGAGTAATTATTATTTTGAAAATGTGAAACATAATAGAATAAAATCATAAAATTCAGTCTATACTGATAAGGTTATTTAAAATCAACTAACCTTTTGATATTAATATCTTAAATTCCTGAATTAATTCCTAAAAAGTCATATTTGAGGATAGTGGCTAATAGGAACATTCATTAAATAAATTTTTCAAGCAAATTTTATTTCAGTAGATAATATTTTTAAACTCCCTTATAAAATACATTAGAAATCAATACAAATTCTTTTCCGTCCTAATGGCTGCACCATAGTAAAAACTCACATCATTATATCAGTAAAGCTATCAATAGCAAATATATTTTTGGTTCACATGAACCCTAAATTTGACATCTAAATGTTGGTACTGATATAAAAATTTAACAATAAAGTTAGAGGTTATAAATCATGTAATTTCTGGCATATCAAATATTAAATACACCTATTATCTATATTTTTGACAAACATTGGTTTTTCTCTTTGGTTCATTCCATTTTGGGAAGCTGTCCATCATAGAATTTAATTACCAGCCAGTTCTTATTGTCAAACAAATCAGTCAAAATTATATTCTGTCACAAAAAGCCCAACTTTATTAACTGACCTAAATAAGTATGCCCATAAATACAATCTCATTCTGAATTATAATCCAAAGATCATGAGAAAGATAAATAGATAAATAAAGCAATAATCTTCAGTATTCCTTAAAGAAACTAGTTTTGCTCTGCTGCCATGAGGTATGCTTTGTTGACATTTATTACTTTCAATCACCAGTGGTATTTTATCCTGGGTCAGTGCTCCATATTAATATTTGGGAATGGTAACTGGTATGTATCTATTTTATAAAGTGGGGCAAATGCTTTAAAAAAATAAAAGATGAAAAGAAGAAGGAACAAATCACAGACTCGGTTTTTAGAGAAATCACTATGAAGAAAGAGTAAACCAGGCAGTTCAGGATCTGGAGAATTATTTCCTTAAAATCTTATATTCCCTCTTACTAACTGTAAGCATATCTGGTTTTCAGAATACTACACTAGATCACTGCAATAGTGATGATGACTGTGATGGTAACTGTATATATCAACCTGGGTGGACCACAGTGCCCAGATGTGTGCCCAAACATTATTCTGGATGTTTCTCTGAGGATGTTTTTTGATGAGATTAACATTTAAATCCGTTGCCCTTAAGTAAGGCACATTACCCTCTGTTTTGTGAGTGGGCCTCATCCAATAAGCTGAAGGTCTGATTGGAACAAAAAATTGACTTTCCATTCTCTCAGTAAGGTAAGAGGGAATTCCTCCTACCTTACTGCCATCAAATCTGAATTTTAAAATTGGTCCTCCTAACTTATTTAGTCTCAGAAACACTCTGTGAATTTTCAACTTTCCAGCCTCCATAATCGTGTGACACAATTCCTTAATATACGTATATATACACACAGAGATATACGTGTGTGTATATATGTATGTATATATGTATATACATACACATACAAACACATCTTATTCTTTCTGTTTGCCTGGAGAACCCTGATATATAAGGACCATGGCCTTTTCTTTTCCCTTTAAAATAAATTTTCTACAAGAACTGGAGTGACAATTTTAACTGTAAAACTAAAATTTATCACTTCCCAGGTTAAATCCTATTATATAATAATCCTTTATGCTAATTTTTAACAGATTCTTCCTTAATTACAACATCTTGTAGTTATCTTACAGTATTCATTGTCTGAATTATCACTCTTTTGCAATGCAACATGTGATATATTATCACTTATCTTTGATAATCTGCATCGACACTATTAGATTGCAAATTGCTTGCAATCACTATGAAAATATTTATTTACTTTAGTGGAAGAAGCAATATTTTAAACTAAGATTCACTTGTCCCCGATTTCATAAATTTTACTAAAAACTATTTTCTGCAAGCTCCACCCATTTTTCTTCTATATATTATGGATTGAAGTGTAACTAACTCTCATGCAACTATATATTTCATTTTCTTCAGTGTAAAAAGGGGAAATTTATATTATTTCAGATACTGTTCTATGTATATTAAAATAAATATAAAATTCTATATTATCACCTACTCCATTTATTGAAAAATGATATAAAACATTTGAGGTACTCAACTGTTGTTACATCGAGTGTTCTCTATATGTTAATTAGATGCTGTTGTTTTATTTGGTTGGTTCACATATTGGTTGGTTATTTGGTTGCTTCACACATTCTATATACTGTCATTGTTCTTTCTAGTAGTTTTATCAACTGCTACAAAGGAGATATTGAATTCCCCAACTCTAATTGAGTCCATCATTTTTGCTTCATGCATTTTGAGACTTTGATGTTTGGCGGATACAAACGTAGAATTTTTAATTCTAGTCTTCCTGGTGGAATGGATCCTTTTATCATTACGCAATATCCCTGTTTGCTTTTAGTCAAGTTTTTGCTCTGAAGTCTCTTTATCTGAAATTAATAATAATTTAGCCACTCCGAGGGTTTTTTGTATTAATGTTTCTATAATAAATATATTTTCCCATCTTTTTACTTTCACTCTGCCTATGTCACCAAATTTAAAGTGATTTTCCTCTAAAAAGTATATGACGAGTCTACATGTTTAAAATCCAATTAGGTTTTTGGAAGAAGCAGAGAGAAAAAGGTCTACAACATCTTGCACTGACCAGAATTTAGATACAAAGGAACAATGGTTTGTCTTAGAAATTCTAAATTCTTTATATTCTTTTTTTTGAGATGGAGTCTCACACTTGTTGCCAGGCTGATGTGCAATTGCACAATCTTGGCTCACAGCAATCTCCACCTCCCAGGTGCACGCAATTCTCCTGCTTCAGTCTCCCAAGTAGCTAGGATTACAGATGGTCACCAGCACACCCAACTCATTTTTTATGTGTATTTTTAGTAGAGATGGGGGTTTCACCATATTGGTCAGGCTGGTCTCGAACTCCTGACCTCAGGTGATCCGCTCACCTCGGCCTCCCAAAGTGCTAAATTCTTATTATTTTAAAAAGTTTAAAAAATAACTTTCTTTGTTTCCAACTGGAACTTAAAGCTTAATTTTGTTTTATTATAACCACTATTTATAACAGACACTGCTAGAGTTCTTAAAGTTAGTTTACCTAAACTATTTTTCTTTTTAAAGCTAATTGCTGTGCTTTGGAGAAAAATATATGGCAGGGCCTGAGCTAAACTGAATATTTCTTTCCCTTTTTTTTTTCAACCAACAGAAGAAATGCATTAGCACATTACTCTGGTTCAGAAGAAATATGAACTAAGGGTAACTAATGTGTTTGGTCTCTAGCTAACTAGAAGAACAAAATATCTTTTTTATACCCTTGAAGATGAGTAGCTTCAATTAATTGCTATATAGGGATAGATCATTAAAATGGTTCTTTAAATTTGCTTCCCTGAATTCTATTAATAAGTAGAATATGCAATGAAAATAAAAACATCTCATATGATGTTTTCTGAAAACCTGAACTAATTTATATCAATTTTAGTAGCATACTTTTAATTATAATTTAGTTACGCATTTGTTCTCATTGTAAGAAAGAAAACAGAAATCTACTGTGCAGTGGGACTTTTTCCTCTTTATTTGAAATGTTTTTACTTCTTATTCTTCTAATTCCCTAATTAAAAGTAAAAAAAAAATAAATAAATAAAAAGTCATTTTTTCTCTATTTTTTAACATAAACATTTTTGCAAGTTACACCCATAGTTTCCTCAATAATTATGGCTAAACACTTAACCAAGTTCTTGTTTAAACCTAAGAAAGAACTTTGGTTTGCATTTCAGTTTGCACTTAAAAAACTTAAATTTTTAAAGGAAATTGGATATGATCCGATTCTCTGTTTGTAGATATTCATTGAGTTTTTATTGGTGGCATAATTTATTATTTTGGCTTCTAGAGCGGCCCTAGAAATAGTTTGGATGACCTGGAGGAAAGAGACTTTAAATATGTTGGGTATATTTTATGACACTACTGGATATAAAAGCAGGTGGTTTGATAATATATCTATGAATATACTATGTCTGTTTAGTTTATATAAACTAATATAATAGTGCAATAAGGAAAAAAACCCAATAGAACCAGAATACCTCAATTAAAAGTTGCCTATATTATTTTGAATATATTTCTTCATGATTTTGACTGAGTTTGACCATAGACACACATAGATTGATGTTAAAATGACAAAATATTAATTTTACATGATTGATTTAACTAGAAGAATGTAAATTGCAATGTAAGTTCATTCGTATATTCTCACAATTGTTGAGTTCTCTAAAATGTTGATTTACCTCAGCAATTTTAAAAATGCATGCTCGAGGCTGAGGCAGGAGAATGGCAGGAACCCACGAGGCGGAGCTTGCAGAGAGCCCAGATGGTGCCACTGCACTCCAGTCTGGGTGACAGAGCGAGCCTCCGTCTCAAACAAAACAAAACAAAACAAAACAAAACAACCCATGCTCACTGGTGAATGTTCAGATTAAGAAATATATTCCATGGATTTTTTGAAATACAAATTGTTCCATCGAGGTTACCCTATACCTGATGATATTAGGATTAAGATATTTATGCTTTAGATTTGAATTTGAAATTCGATGAAAGCATTGACTAATTACGAAAGGAAGGAATAATACCTTATTATCAAGATGTTATTTTTAACCAGGAAACTCTGGCAGCAGCCTCACAAAACAGACAACTTTATCTAGTAGTTTACAAGGGACCCACAGTATACTGTCCTGAAAGAATAAACACTAAGGTGCTTGCTATAAAAAATAAAAATTATGACGCATAATTACATTATTTTGGTAAGGTTATGAATTGAATATTACAAAAAGCAATCATGTTTATGAAGAAGGTAAATAATTTTAAAACCATAGCTGCATTCTCTATCTTATTAGGGAGAAAAACCTAGCCTGGATAGAATAAAACAGTAAGTCAAGAGAAATTTTTTATAAGGTATGTTAAGAGAAAAACTTTAGGCAAATTTAGCAGAGTTTTTTGAGAAAAAGAACAATTAATGAATCAGTCAGCACTCGGAAGCAGAAGACGTTCAGATGGTTCTGCCCAGCGTGTGAGCAGTGAGCCTTGGAAGCAAAGTAGAGAAACCGCCTTATACGCTACAGCAAGGCATCCATATTTGTGCATGGTGTGATTAGTTGGCTGCCTGTGATTGGCTGAAGCATGACTGTTGTTGATGGACTGAAAACTGGATATTCTGGGGAAAACCCCAGCAACATGTATTCCTAAATCAGGTTTTGGTTTGTTAATGTGCTAAGTCAAATTGCTGTTTGTTAATTAGTAACCCTAAGTAAGGAGACAGCCTCAGGCTAAAGACCTCTTGCAGATTTAATTTAACAGCTACTGTGTGCCAGACAGGTAATCTCACTTAAACCTCCTACAAAACTTGCCAAATAAGTTAAACAGATCAGAATAAGAAAATGCAAAGGCTCAGTGAATTTCATTAAGTTGCTCAACATTACACAACTCCTTTTTTCATAGAAACATAAGATAAGTCAATTTAATCAACAATTAAGGCATAATTTTTTACCTAATGTCTGTGTGCTCTGCTAAAATAAAAACTATTCCTGGCCGTTTTGTATTCTCCAGAATCTTTCCTTGTATTTGCTTTTAATAAATATTTGTTGTATAAATAGATCAATGTTTTAGGAGGATGGATTGATGGATCAAAAGAAAATAGGAATACATGATTAAAAATGTTAACACAGTTGACTGGGCACAGTGGCTCACACCTGTAATCCCAGCACTTTGGGAGGCCAAGGCAGGAGAATTGTGAGGTCAGGAGACCGAGACCATCCCGACTAACACGGTGAAACCCCGTCTCTACTAAAAATACATAAAAATTAGTCAGGCGTGGTGGCACGCACCTGTAGTCCCAGTTACTCGGGAGGCTGAGGCAGGAGAAAGGCGTGAACCCGGGAGGTGGAGCATGCAGTGAGCCAAGATGACGCCACTGCACTCCAGCCTGGGTGACAGAGCCAGATCCATCTCAAAAATAATAATAATAATTAATTAAAATAAAATAAATAAATAAATAAAATAAAAATTACACAGTTTAATAGGATGTGGTTTCTATTCTTTTTTTCCCCCAAATCCAGGCATCATAAAGGTTTCCTCTATTTTCTATTTTAATTTCTTCCACATATCAACATATTTTCTTCCTGGGTTAGGCTCCTGTGTTTGCTGTACCAAACAATCAGAAACTTAATGGCTTAAAACAACGGGAATATTTATTCTCTCACAGTTCTGGAGGGCAGAAATCTGAAATCAAGGTATTGCAAGGCAGTCCTCTCTCTGGAAGCTCTAGGGGAGACACTGGTTCTTGCTGCCTCTAACTTCTGGTGGCTGCCAGCATTCTCTGTCTCTGTTTAGCTTGTGGATGCATCACTCCAATATCTGCCTCCATCTTTAGATAGGCTCTCCCCTGTGAGTTTGTGTGTCAAAGTTCTCTATTCTTTTATCTTATCCGTGTCTTATAAAGGCACTAGTGACTGGATTGATGGACTGTTCAGATAATCCAGTGTAATCTCCCTAGGTCAAGATCCTTAACTCAATCACACCTGCAAAGACCCTTTCTCCTAATTAATTAACACTTACAGGTTGCAAGTAGTAAGACTTAATATCTTTGGGTAGCCATTATCCAGCCTACACCTCCTCCCATGTATCATTATATATATAGAGGATGTTCCATTTGCAAATATGGAAGAAGTTAAGCCTACAAAAAATATAAACTGAAGTTGCTAAATATATTTCTTCCCTTGGATCATGCAGAAAATTAAACTTGTGGAAAAATTCATTTTAATTCAAAAAAGCTAAGGAAGAGACTTTTGGAAATTGTGGAGGTGTTTTTATTTATACTGAATTCTGTATGAAATGTCATATTATCCCATACTCCATTCATTGAGAAATAGTTAAAATTTTTTGCATGTATTAGTAATTATTCCACATGACTTCCCTTAAACTTACACCTTACTTAAATGTCTCATCTCTATTTCTGAATTCTGAAGTAATTTTCATTTCAGACTTGATATTTATTAACCTTACACTAAAGAAAGAGCATAGAAAGAAAATTGACTAAAGCAAATGACTGACCTATTTATTGGCTGAATAAATCAAAATAGAGAAATTAGAAACTCCAAAATTATAACTTTCCTTAAAAATAGAGTAATAACTCTCAAAGAGAATTGTGATGGCTCTTTGTGAAATAAAAGAGATAATAGATTGAGAAACAAAGAACCTTACTGGCCTACAGAAAGGAATATACAAAATTGATGAAAATAATGTCTTTGAGATTGTCATGAAATTAACTGCTTTTTAAATAACATTTTAATACCCATTATTGATAAATTGCTGTTCTGAGACTTCTAAGACAGCAGCCACCTGGGTCTCTTGGAAAGCTTGCTCTGTGTGAAGGTAGCTGGCATGGAAGGATTTCACATCTCTGAGACTACCATACTGTGAAGAAGTTCAAGGTACCATGAAGAGATGCAAAGAAGCATTCAGATAACCGCAGCTCCACTCATTATTCAACTGTGGCTTCATGAGTACCCTAGGTGAAAACCATGCCGCAGAGCCCAGTTAATCCCTAGAATTATAAGAGATTACACTAAGTCATCACATAATTAGAACATTTTCAAGATGAAAATTATGACTCAGTTATAATTTACTTACTCATAATTTAAGTTAGTGACCCAAGATCATATAAATAAGTGATAAATTTGGGATTCAAACCTAGTTTATTCATCTTAATGCATTTTTATACCCATCCTCTTATACGATTTCCTTACATGGTTTACTCTGATTGTTGTTTTTCTCTTCCACTGCAGGCAACCTACTGAGGCCTTTTCACCTCATGAACTGGTTTCTCCATATATATAGTTTTCCATCTCCTTCTTCCTTCTCCTCCTTCTTCATCATTAGAATCTTCATCATCACAACAGTGACAACTTACATTTAGTAAGTCTGAAGTAAATGCCAGGTACCTAGCCTGAGACATGTAACAAGAATTTGGTATCTTTCATTAAATATCTTCCCAACCCATCCCACACATGAGAGTCAAACTGTCACCTCTAGATTCTGTGTTTATTAAACCACACTTTACTTAAGCATTTCCTTTTCTTTTGGGATAGAGAACATATTCTCTATGGCATTTTTATTCTAGAAGGCAGTGTGGAAAATAAGCATGGATACGGAGGTAAATTTAGCTGGTAATAATTGCTATAAAAAAATAATAAATTAAGCAATGTACAGGTTGAGCAACCTAATCTCGAAATGCAAAATGCTGCAAAATCCAAAATGCTCTAAAATCTAGAACATTTCGAGTGCTAACCTGAGGTCATAAGTGGATAATTCCATGCCAGACTTCATGTGATAGATCATAGTCAAAACACAGTCAAAACTTTGTTTCATGCACACAATTATTAAAAATATGGTATAAAATTACCTTCAGGCTAAATGTATAAGGTGTATATGAAACATAAATGAATTTAAGTTTAGACTAGGCTCCTATCCTTAGGATATCTTATGTATATGCAAATATTCCAAAACTCAAGCAACTCCAAAATCCAAAACGCTTCTAATTCTGAGATTTTCGATAATGAATTCTCAACCTGTAGTAGAAGGGACACCATGGGCACAGTGAGGCGGGAGATTACTCAGCATATAGTGTCAGCTAGGACTGTCTGAGAAGATGACAGTTAGTCTGCGATTTGAAAGATGGAGGCTGGGAGTGACGGCTCACACCTGCAATGTCAACACTTTCGGAGGCCGAGGCGGGAGGATTCCTTGAGATCCGGAGTTCAAGACCAGCCTGGCCAACATGGCGAAACTGTCTGTACTAAAAATACAAAAGTTAGTTGGGCACAGTGTTGCATGTATTAATGATCTCAGTTGGAGGTGAAATAGGATAAAGCCAGAGCGGTAACAGGGGAAGTGAGCTCATGGGCCTTGATGACCAGTGTTAAGAAATAAGCTTTTGCACAGAGTGGAATGGGAAGTTATTTATTCCCAAGGCTTGAATGCAGAGGAATGATGTATTTAGTGATTGTTTTAAAAAGAGCACTCTGGCTGCTGTCTTGCAAATAGGCTGGAGGAAGGAAAGGGTAGAAGCAGTTAGCACAGCTGGAGGTAATGGCAGTAATCCAAGCAACAGATGAGGACAAAGCAGAGCAGGCTGATTGCAGTAGATGTGGTGAGAAATGCTTGGATTCCAGGTATTACACAAGATATTTCCCTGCACATAGAAGATGGGCTGTAAGAAGGGACAAGAAAGATTCTGCCAGATTGTTAGCTTGAGCAACAGAAATGTGGATTGTCATCAATGAGTATAAGTAAAATAGTGGGTAGAATAAATTGGGAAGAACGGGAGTGAAGTTAAGGGATTGTTTGTTTTTATCTATTAGACAATCAAGATGAAGTAATCAAGAATGCTGCTGGACATGAGTTTAGAATTTGGGACTAAGATGTGCTTGGAGTTAAATATGTGAGAGTTATCAAATGCCTCAAAACTTAAACAGATTTTCAACGGAATCAGTGAAGACACTGAGAAAACAGGATGTGGACCTCATCTTTGGGAATAAAAGAAGAAATCAGGAAAGAAAAGCGGAAAACAACAACTAGAGAAACACAAGGAAGCTCAAGCGAATGGGAACTTACTGGAGACAGAACCTGAGTGAGCTGAGGAGAAGAGTGAGACATTGTTAGATGTTGCTGGTAGGCCAAGCAGGAGGAGGAGCAATAAAAGACCACGGAATTCAGCAATGTGGGGATCGTGGGCAACTTTTATGAAGCAAGTTAGAGGAACAGTGGGATTGAACCTTAATGAATTATGTTTAAGTGCCGTGTGTACATTCCCATCATTTCTTTTAACTTATGACGATTACACCAAAAGATTTTATAAGTCGAATTAAATTTAAGAGTATCTTGTTTCTTGCCTGGGCTTGTTGACTTTTAGTTATATAAAAATAACCAATAGAGATGTATCCTATTTCAATGTACTTGGAAATATTTCTTAAATAAAATAAAAGAAAGTGGAGAATTGTTTTCTAGTTGTAGAGTTTGTGTTTGCATTATGTAATAGAGTACGAGCACTATCTTCTATTAAAGATCTGCCTATGAATCTATGGGGTCCCTAAATCTCTGACATTAATTCCATTCTCTGACATGTTCCAAGATGATATGACTACGCTTCAGCAAGTTCTTACTGAATTGAGTGGCGATCGATACATTACGTTCAATAATCTCCACGATTCCCTCAATCTGATTATTTAGGTGGCTAGTGGGAGCTGTGTGACAACAAGACAGAGACAGGCATAAGCAACCTGAGAGTGGAAAAGAGCAGAGCACTCCTAAATGTGGTCATGGATGTTTAGAGCATCGAATGTGTTACAAAAACAAAAACAATCATAATTTGATCTGAATGTATAATTATTACTATCATACATACTTATGTATAAAACTAGCTAAATCTAATTCCTTGATATCATATAATGTGCCATCTCAATATACGAACTACAAATGCTAAGTCGTAGTTCTGCTCCTCAGCAGTCCCCGCAAACTTTTTGTCTTTTGGCACCAGGGACCAGTTTCCTGGAAGACAATTTTTCCATGGATGGGGGTGGGAGTGGGGGGTGTGGTGGGGGGAGGGTATGGTTTCCTGATGAAGCTGTTCCACCTCAGATCATCAGGCATTAGTTAGATTCTCATAAGGAGCACACAACCTAGATCCCTCACATACACAGTTCGCAACAGGGTTCGTGCTCCTATGAGAATGTACTGCCCCCGCTGAGGTGACAGGAGACAGAGCTCAGTAGTGCTAGTCAGCCCACTGCTCACATTTGCTGTGTAACTGGTTCCTAACAGGCCATGGACTGGTACTGGTTAGTGGCTTGGGGGTTGGAGACCCCTCCTATACCTTAAATACATGAAAGGATCATCATTTTTAACGTCCTTCAATACCACAATTCCTAAATGTCAAAACAATCAAACCGCTGTTTAGGATGACAATTATATTTTTTGTGATATAAATACCAAAAAGCAGATTGAAGCACTGATATAACAACTCAAATCAATTCGAACAGGTAAAAATCATTTAAACAGATAGTTTAAATTCTATTTAATTCAGCAAATATAATTATGCTTATTAGAAAGTTCAGGACTAATTGATTTTTTTTTTTTTTTACAAGTTCATAAAACAAAATTGAACCTGTTCAGCTCACCATCTCAAGACCACGTTTGTTTGTGCAAAATAAAGTACCCCATTTTAATTCTACCTAATTACATGTTTTGCAGTTTCATAAGTACGTTTTTTCAACAATGCTTCTAAAACATTACTTTCTTGGGAATATAGGTGTACTTTTAAATATCATAAAATTTTGGGGCTTGCTATAGTTTATTTCATATTAAAATAATATATTTTCTATATTAATTGTTCTAAGATGACTTTATTCAAATATATTAAACAGAAAAGAACTTCTAAAGATGTAAATTTAATGTTTTATAAGTATTTTATTAGGCACTAAATTAAAATCATGCCTTTAAATTTCTCTCTGAAAACCCCCATGTTTCTTTCTTTGCTTCACTGAATACCCTACAGCTTCCCAAAGGGAAAAATAAATAAAGACTCTAATAATGAGTAGTTTCCCAAGGCACATCTTGTCTTGATTTGGAATCCTTTTAATGAAGGCAAGAATAATCAGTCTCCACTGTGTTTATCAAATCTTTGGAACTTTGCAGTACATTTTTTTTTCTTTTAAACATATAAATGATTGCACAGGCTTCCTATTCAAATTGGTAAAGTTTCTTTTAACTATTTGAATGATGTGTTTTGACACAGAGTCTCCAACGTCTTAATTTAAAGGCAGGTTTATCATCAATAATGGATACGATTATGATGAGTGAAGGTTTACTGATTTCCTTCTTTACTTGTCACCCAGTGCTCTGTGAGTGGTTTCCTGTTTCTATCATACTTGTATCTATCACACTTGTCTTCTCCCCCAATGTCTAATTCTGTAAAAGGGTTGAACACAAAATTAGGTGTATATGAAGTTTCAGTTAATTGTATTTGTTGTTATTCATTATAATGTGGTATATTTCATTTACAAGGTTGTTCAGGAAGAGGGCAGCAAACTGGACAAATCTTTGAGTTATACACCTATTGAAACAAATACAAGAGTATTTTAGGCTATTCATAAAACCAACCTGAGATAAGTCGAACCCTTGAATCCAACTGCAGTGAAATGGAAACTATAGTGAAAAATAGATGTCTAGTAAAGTGAAGAAATAAAACAAATAAAATCATTCCCAGATTTTCTCAACTGATCTGTCTTAAAATACTTGAAATACAGCCTTTTTCCTCTGTGTGTTACATGACCCCTTTTTGATAAATTAGGTTAATTTAAAACATGTAATTACCTAATCATCAAATAACACATCTAGAAAAAATGTTGAAAATCATCCATCCAATTGATTATTTCTTCTTCATATTTTAAATACTCAAAACTTATTATTTAAAAAAAATTCCTGAAGAAAAGTGCTTGAAAGAGAAATTTATTTTTAAAAAATTGAAATTCATTTGTGTTACCTATGTATGCATGTATGACATCATTCTCTATAAAAGCCATAATCAAATTATTGAAGGTAATTAAATGGTCATCTTGAAAAAGATGTTTGCTTATCATTCTTGATCTATACTCATTTATTTTTACAATTTACACAGGTACTGAAGTGGAGATGAGTGTGGTCTAATAAGGATTATTTTTTATCTTCTTAAGTTAGATTCACTCTGCTGTTTACCTGTTATTAGTAAATGATTTCCCCCAAAACAATGACAAAAAGTATCTGTAATGACATTGGAAAATAATTAGCCTTATATGGGAAATATAATTTATTTAATAATTATTAATTTAATAATGTTAATTGTATGTCATTAATTTATACTAGACATTTTATATAAATTATCAAATGTAATTTGCAAGTTTCCACATGATAAAGCTTAATTAACATCACATTTTTTAAAAGAATCTGAAGATTAATTTATTAAAATAAAATCTGCAACATTATTTATAGAAAATACCGGAACTGAAATATAAATTCACGGCAAACTGAGTTCAAAATTTTATGAGTGTTTTCGCTATGTTGTCACATCTCTATTAAAGCATGTGTAACGACAAGACGTGGATAATGTCAGTAATTACACACTGCAGTGGCTCAGTCTGAATAAATATTCCGCATTCACAAGGACTACACCGTGTAATAGTAACCAGTATCCACATGTGGCTATTGAACGCGGTTAGTTGAATTGGGACATGCTGTAAGTGGTGTAAAACACATGCTAATTGTTTCATAAAAATAAAAGTCTTGTTTCATAAAAATAAAACAAAATATAATTAATATTTCAGACTGGATACATAGTAAAATAATATTATATTTAAGTATATAGAGTTAAATAATATATATTATTAAAATTAGTTTTCTTTGTAATTTATTTAGTTTTGAAACTAGTTTTAAAATTTATTTAAATTTAAAGAAATTCTTAATTTAAGAAGATACATTTAATTAAAAATGACACATAGGACTCATATATGTGTGGTTCACATTCTATTTCTGTTGGACAGTGCTGTTCGACAGCACTTTTGTTTGTAATAAATGACATTATTAATGATAACAATGCTGAATGAAAAATCATAATGGAGGATACAAACAATACACACATTCGAGAAAAATACCTGTCAACCTTTTAAGTTTTTTATACATGATAAGATCTCTTGAGATTTCTATTTCATTTTCCCTGGGACCTGGGGGAACCACACTCATTATATGTGTCACATGCAGTGACAGGTGTAGTTACAGCTGCAAAAAGATCTCCTTTTATATCTCAATTTCCATGTTCTGAGAATGAAGAATATTTCACCTTTCATCTGGAAATTTGCCATTATACAGCCTCAGGCCAAAAGCTTTATTTAAAAAAAAAAAAAAAAACTTCTTAAAAATTGTCATGAGTGGCAAAGGTATACTTTTTTTCCTTTACCAAATATTCTGAATAAAATTACTTTATTAAGTGAATTAAAA
The DNA here is from genome assembly GCF_002776525.5 of Piliocolobus tephrosceles. Classification (NCBI taxonomy): domain Eukaryota; kingdom Metazoa; phylum Chordata; class Mammalia; order Primates; family Cercopithecidae; genus Piliocolobus; species Piliocolobus tephrosceles. The sequence continues at coordinate 10,966,357 of NC_045436.1, read as the reverse complement.
TTATAAATATATAAAATATTCAATAAGGACAATACATTTTTTACAATGAGAAACATTATATTTCTATCCCAGATGTGATTTACATCATTGATCAGTAGTATCTCAATTATTCAAAATGAGAAGAGGAAAGCATGCCGTGAATTCACATTAGAAATCTTAAACAGTTAATCATGCGCTCTTTTTTACTTAAGAAGATAAAGATCACCCTTTGACTTAGCTTATTATTTTCGCATTTCTGTCCACAATTGACTAGTTGTTATGAGAAGTCAGACTTAGAAATTTTGCTTCGGGGCAAGCAGTTGTGGAAATTATTCTGCCCTCTTTTCTCTTTGAAGCACGTCTAAGTAAAGCCTAGCAATCCTATGTTTTTTTCTTGCATAATGGAAAGTTCCTAATTATAAGTGCTGGCTTGTGAAACCCATAAAAATCTCTCTTTGTTCATTTGAAATAGCTACAAGGTTTTAGGGGTCTTTGTTGTTCAATATCTACTGTGATTATGAAAGTTACACGAGGGAATAGACAAAGTCTCAGAAGTCTTAGCAGTGTTTTATCTTATAGCGACTGGGGTGTCACATATAGACAAAGGTGTAAGGTTTCATTAGCTAGTTTAAGAATTACTAAGGATTATGAGCTTAACCACAGAGAGGATTTATACAGGTATTCATATAACATATGTATTGAGCTGTTTATTATGCGCTTTACTCATGCTAAGTACTGGGAGCTACAAAGGTGAAAAACTAACAGTCACACTTTTTATTTCTAGAAGGATAGTAGCTTGTAAGATTTTCTCAATCAAAATTAATAAATCATGGATAAAATCCAGCCAAAAACTTTGTAATCCACAAATGAATTAACAAAATGTAAATGACATGCAATAACTAAATCAAAGCAAAAAACATAATCCTGGAAGTAAGAGAGCACCGAGGCTGATATTAACCCTGAGGGTTTCTGTTCTTTAGTAAGAATAAATTCTATGATCACACTTTTCTTTTTCCATTTTAGCACAGTGACTGCAGAATATACTTGAAAAGCAACATGTTGACATAATTAAAATGGCATTTTTCATTAAGAACAACTTTATATCTAGCAGTGTCTATTAATATAGTAATCAGTCAAGTGTAGTGTTTCTCTAAATATCCCTTTCCATTTTATGTGTTTAAAAATACCCAGCAGCTTGAAAATAGCAAGGCCTAAATTTTACCTCCAGAAGGATGTTTCAGCCCTCAGACACATAATATGGAATAAAGAGTCTTAGATGATATGAGTCACTCATGTCAATCAATTATAGTGATATGATTTAAACATGCACCCCCCCCCCCCCCCCCCCACACACACACACAGTTCATGCACTGGAAAGTTAATCTCCAATGTAATAGTATTGAGATGTGGGACCTTAAAGAGGAGATTAGATCATGAGGATTTTGTCCTCATGGACGAATTAATGCCGTTATCCTGGGAGTGGATTTCCTATAAGAATATGAGTTTGACCCCCTTCCCTTTCTTCTTTGCCCCTATGATGCCTTCCACCATGTTATGATGCAGCAATAAGGTGGTCAACAGATGCCAGCCCCTTGCTCTATGACTTCTCAATCTCCAGAGCTGTGAGAAATAATATCTATTGTTTATAAATTACCCAGCGTGGGGTATTCTATTATAGCATCACAAGTGGACTAAGACACCTAGATAGATGATGCCACTCAAAATACATAAAAATTATGTTTGAAAACTCTTGAATTCATATGAGTGAGCATTGTTAAGGGAATAAGGGAGGTCACAACACACACAAACTAGTAACAGCCAGACACTGTTAACACCCCGAGGGCTCATGTAGTAAGTAAGGAAATAACATGGCTTTTGCACATAGAAAGGGGGACATGGAGTGGGACCTTAGTCTTGGTGTGATGCTATCAACCGAGGCGCAGTGGCTCACGCCTGTAATCCCAGCACTTTCGGAGGCCGAGGTGGGTGAATCACCTGAGGTCAAGAGTTCAAGACCAGCCTGGCTAACACAGTGAAAGCCCATCTCTCCTGAAAACAAAACAAAACAAAACAAACAAAAATTAGCTGGGAATGGTGGTGCACACCTGTATGCCAGCTACTCAGGAGGCTGAGGCAGGAGAATCACTTGAACCCAGGAGGCGGAGGTTGCAGTGAGCCAAGATAGCACCATTGCACTCCAGCCCGGGCAACAGAGCGAGGTTTTATCTAAAAAAAAAAAAAAAATACAAAACTAAAAAAAAACAAAAACAAACACATAGACCACCAAACAGAAATACTGTGCTACACTGAGTGAAGTGATGCCTTGTTTTCTTCTATGTAGAAACCAAATATTAAAATAAGAAGCCCAAGTAAACCAATGTTCTATGTCAGACAGAACAACGAATTTCTCATTGTCTATGCTTCTCATATTAGATAAGAAATTTGTGGTATTCCATCAGTAGAAATTTATGCTGAAATGTATTAAAAATTTACAAGGGCACAGTAGGTATAATGAGGTTATTAAAATGAGTAAAATGTGGTCCCTTTTCTCAAGTATTTTATTTGAGGGGAAATAACACATATTCAATAATGTCAGACACAATGTAAGTATTGAAAGAGATTTAATCACACTATTGGTAAAAGCATATAAAAAGATAATTTATTTCTGAATGGAAGTATCCAGAGAGACGTCAGAAAAAGCTAGTTTTTGAGTAGAGAATGAAAGTCAGAATCAGGGGAATGGATTATTCTATGGAGAGGGAGTAGCATGTGAAAAATAATCTCGGAATAAAACAAGTAAGTCAAGAGAGGTTCAGGTATTTTAATACCTAAATCAGAATATGGGGTGCTTTTCCCCCTACCAGAAGATAAAACCAGAAATGGAAGTTGTGGCCATATTTTAATGGACCTGAGCATTATATTTAGAAGTTTGCTGGGAATAATGACATTCTTTAAAGGTCTACAGTATAGCAGTGATATCAGAATAATTAAATAATTTATTATCACTTCTAATTCTTACATGATTTTAAAATTATTTTAAACTACATATTGTATTCTAATGAAAAGTGAGAAAGTATGTGATATAGTTTGGAACTGTATTGCCAAGAAATTTCATGTCAAATTATAGTCCCCAGTGTTGGAGGTGGGGCCTGCTGGGAGGCGGTTGGATCATGGATCATGAATGGTTTCCAACCATCCTCTTGGTACTGCCCACACAACAGTGAGTGAGTTCTTGTGAGACCTGCTCATTTATAAGTGTGTAGCACCCCTCCACCTCCACTTTTTGCTCCAACCCCTAGCATGTCAGATGCTTGGCTCCCGCTTTGATTTCCACCATAATTGGAAGCTCCTTGAGGCCTCCCCAGAAGCAGATGCAACCATGATTCCTGCATAGTCAATTCAACCTCTTTTCTTGTAAGTTACCCAGTCTCAGGTATTTCTTTATAATCATGCCAGAATGACCTAATAAATACAGTATAAAAAAAAAAATCTAGAAATGCTTGAGTAGGAAAACATTAGGCACAAAAATATGATTTAATTATTTGTAATATAAATGCATGTCATAATGCTTGCACCAAAAATAGTATGTGCCAGTAACATATTTGTTATTGAAAACTTCATTACTAGATGTTGAAATGCTTTGGAAACAATGGTATTTTTCCATAATATGGAAACACCCCCACACGTGCCTTGTAGACCAAAATGTATCTGAGACAAACCTCAATCAATTTAGAAAGTTTATTTTTTCTAGGTTAGGGACACTCCCATGACACAGTTTCAGGAGGTCCTGATGACATGTGACCAAGGTGGTTGGCGTACAGCTTGCTTTTGTACAGTTTAGGGAGCAATCAATACATGTCAGATTGACATTAGTTTAGTTTGAAAGGGTGGGTGGGATAACTCGAAGTCGGGGGCGGGGGTCTTCCAGGTCATAGGTAGATTTAAACATATTCTGATTGGCAATGGGTAGAAACAGCTATTATCAGTAGCAAAGAATATCTGGGTTAAGATAAGGGATGGTGGAGCTCAAGGTTTTCTCACGCAGATGAAGCCTCTAAGCAGCCGGCTACAGAGAGAGCAGATTGTAAATGTTTCTTTTTCTTTTTGTTTTTGAGACGGAGTCTGGCTGTGCTGCCCAGGCTGGAGTGCAGTGGCCGGATCTCAGCTCACTGCAAGCTCCGCCTCCCGGGTTCACGCCATTCTCCTGCCTCAGCCTCCCGAGTAGCTGGGACTACAGGCGCCTGCCACCACGCCCGGCTAGTTTTTTTTTTTTTTTAGTAGAGACGGGGTTTCACTGTGTTCACCAGGATGGTCTCGATCTCCTGACCTCGTGATCCACCCGTCTCAGCCTCCCAAAGTGCTGGGATTACAGGCTTGAGCCACCGCGCCCGGCAGATTGTAAATGTTTCTTAACAGATTTAAGGTCTGAGTTGATGTTAAGCTGGAGGGGTATAAGGAGGCATGGCCGACCCCCGCTTCCTATCTTGGCCCGAAACAGTCTTTGAGGTTAAATTTTAAAGTGCCCTGGCCAAGGAGAGAGTCCGTTCAGATGGTAGTGGTGTGACCTTTGAGTTTTATTTTTTATTTAAAGCCTTAAAAGACCTAGCGAAATTAAAGTTTGGTGCCATAATTTGTAAACTGAAAAAAAAAGCAAATAACAGGTATGTCATTTAAGTAGTGATATTCCCAAAAGGAAAACAAGAGACATACTTAATTTCGAATACTCATAAAACCAATACTAACGTATGCAATACCTAGGTTAAAAAATTAACTGAATTTATACTTCAAGCTGTTGCTTCTCAGATTTTTATTGTGCATAAGGAGATGTTTTTTAAGGTACAGATTCAGATTCAGGAAATTTGGAGCAAAGCCTGAGATTCTCCCAGGTGCTTCTGCAGGGGGTGCTGCTGATGTTAGTCAAAACACTACTCACGGATGTCAAGTCTCCAGATAACCTCCTTCACCCTTTCTTAGTACCGTCCTTTCTCACTAGAATTAACTATAATGCTCAATTTTGTTTTGAAGAGGTCCTCGATTTTCCTTACATCGTAACACCTAAATATGTATCTCAAAACTTTATATGGGCATATGTATTACATTTTATCCACCAGTTTCAAAACATGCAGGTGGGAAAATTAGGTTTCTTTTATTACTTAATATTTTAGAGGTTTACTTATAGCTGATTATAACTGGTCCATTTATTATCCTGCTGTATATTGTTCCATTATATGATTATACTGCTACAATTTATCTGTTTGTCTTTTGCCAGCATATATAAAACCAACTGTAGTATTATTTCCATTATGAAAATTCTTATGTGTAAGTCCAGAGGCTTGTGTGCAAGAGTTTCTTTGGAGTATATAAGGGGAGGAAAATGACTGGACCGCAGTATGATATGGAACCTGACTCACTTTTTGATGTTTTGGTGCTGACAGCTTTTAAGCCTCATCTCTTTCTGTTCCTTTCTGAGCAAGCTAGTAAGAAAGCACTGGTGCTTTCTCCGTTGGTGCTTCTGGGAAGTTCAACCCTTGACCCTGGCCCCACCTCCTAAACCCCACAAAATTCCCAAATTAGTTTTGTTTCTGTGTGCACTCAAGTTATTTTTGGATCAGCTTGGAAAGTCTGTCTTGTGTCTCCCAAAATGTCTCATTATATAAATAATAAAACTTTGCGTATTTTCTTGGGTATGTGTATGGGTGACATTATCAGTCTTAACATCTGAACCATATTTTGGATCCAGCTTCAATACTCAAGGTGGCCATAACACATAGGGTAAGTAAGAAATTTCAAGTTTACCAAGTAGTGTCAAATTATTTTCTAAGAAGTTTGTGACAATTTGTAATCCAATCAGCAGAGGATGAGAAGTCTCATTTCTTCACAAACTTTCCAACACCTGATACTGTTAAATTTTTAATATAAGTGCACCCAGTGATTACAAATTGGATCTCATCGAGTTTTCATTTTTAATTTCCTTAACTAATAATGAGTTTGAAACAATATTTTTGTGTTTCTTCACCACAGGAATTTGTTAGTATTCTTTATTCTCTGAAATATCTATAAATACTTTGCCTTTTTTCTTTTAAATCTATTACCTTGTAGGAATTTTAACTATATTATAAATATAAATCTGTAATAATTTTAGAATTAAAATCACATGATTATTTTTATCCTATTTAGTATTATACCTTCTATCAATTTATAACATTTTTAAATTTTTAAATTTAAAAATTTTTTTAAAGACAAGTTTTCACTCTTGCCCAGGCTGGAATGCAGTAGCACAATTATAGCTCATTGCAGGCTTGAACTCCTGGGCTCAAGTGATCCTCCAGCCTCAGCTTCTCAAAGTGCTAGAAAAACAGACATGAGTCACCATATGCCACCCTTACAGAATCTTTTAGTGAACAGAATTTCTAATTTTAATATGGTAAATTTATCAATGTTGTCAGCTTTTTGCATCTTGCTTTTGTTTCTTTTCTCTCTTCAAAAAGTTTAACATTTCAATGTTACATTTATATATTTAAGTGTAAAAACTGAAATAATATACCACTTACTAATATGAATATGATGTAAAGAGGAAAAAATTGAACCTCTTTCCTTTTTTCCTCTTGGATGAAGCATTTTTTTCCTAGAAATATTTATTTAGTAGTCTATCCTTTCCTCACTCACGTGCAATATCATCTCCTCCACAAAACGAGTGACGCATGTAAACCTGGAATTGTTTCTAAAGTCTAAATTAGATTCAATTAGTAAATTTATCAATCTACTTTGCTTATAAAAATGCTTAGTTACTATATATTTTTAAAATACTTTGATATCTAGTACAAATAATTTCCTTCACATTATTTTTGTCTTGAAAGGTATTATTCTTGGATCTTTATTGCGCCACTTAAAAATGTGAATAAATTCCTCCATGTTTTAAAAAATAAAGCTTATGTAGAATTACACTGAATTTTCAGATACACTTTAAGAAGATTCACACATTTAAGATATAATTTCTATCTCTAATTGTTTAAGTCAAATCTATATCTGTAATATTATATTATCTTTTTCACAGGACTCACATGCATATTTTATGACATAATTTGTAATATTATTAAAAGTATCATTCATATTAAATGCTCTCAACTTGTTGAGCTTTACATAAAAATCTTAATTCCAGCAAAATCTTTTATTTCCTGCACATCTTAGATAAATTGTCTTGATTTTTGTTCATAAAAAATCATGTCATCACGTCTCAAACAATAAAATGTATTTTAGAATATTTTAAAACATTCATTGACCTTATACATTATTATAATTTTTAGTGTTTCATTTTTAGTTGCATCCCCTTTACTAGTTAAACATTGTCATCATTTTTAAATGCCAGTGTCCATTCGGATTTATCCACCTGCTTACTGCTGCCTTTGCTGTTTGTTACATTTTATATCTCAGATTTTCCATCTAGGATCCAGTTTCCTTCCTGAATTTCAAACTTTGGAATGCCCTTTATTTGCAAATCCTTTCTGTTTTGTCTGAAAATTACTTTATCTCATATTCTTTATTCACATTTTTAAATTGAAAAATGTAATTGAAATCTGACAATTACTAATGTCAATTTCATAAATTACTGACAATTTCATAGAAATCTGGTGCAAAAAATGTTGGTTAATGACACACATTAAAATTCCTCTTTTACTACCTCTGGCTTTTACTGTTTCTGTTTTAAAAATCAGCTGTTAGCCTAATTGTCATGTCTTGCCTATGAATTGTCCTTATCTCAACTTGTGTTTAACATCCTATTTTCATCTTTGATGTTTTCTAGGTTCATTATGATATATCTAGTGCTAAATTCGTTGTGTTTTTCTTATCTGTAAAGTGATCTACTTCCTTAGCCTGAGGATTGGTGTCTACCACCAAACCTGGAATATTTTCAGCTTTGTCTCTTCAACATTTGAAATGTTTACCATCTGACTCCATGGAAAGTACTATGGAAAGTACTTTGCAACTCCTGTTCTATATGAATAACTTTTTGGATTCATTTTCAGTTTCAAATTTTATTTTTCACACTCTAATCAGCAGCTTAAAGTGATACTGCATTTTCAATGTTACAAATTATAATTTTATAATTTTTTCTCACATTTGAATTTTATGATTGTAAAAATTTAATGTTTTAGTTGATAATTAAAATTATAATTTTATAATTTCCTCTCCTATATTTGAAAGTTTTTTTAATGCAGATCTTATTTCCCAAGTCTTTTTTTTTTTCATAGTCATAGAATCTTCTTTCAGAAATTTTGTCTTTGAGGAAAGGGGTATAATTGCATTTCTCCACAAGAATATTCTTATTCTGGGCATACATGATAATGAACCCTTAGTTGGGGTTTAATGGATCATAGTAGCCATATGAATTTTGACAGAAAATTTACGAGGACTAACTGCAGATACAAATTCTCAGGGTAAATACATTTATCTTCCAATCCAGTGCCAAATTTAAGATAGAGCATTTTTCTTTTCTGTCTATCCTTTTTCTTTATTTTGGCTTTTTGTGGTGACACCTCTGTGTAGAAAGACCTCTACAAGGGTGTATCATAGGGTTTATATCTGTCTTCCAAATTCTATGCAGCATTCCATATTTTCTAAGTAAAACTGGGCTGAAGTCTTCAAAATCAGAAATATCTGCTTAACTAAATGAAAAATATCCGCTATATCAATTGAGTTATCTATAGTGAGGTAAAAGCACAGTTTCCCAGAGATGGATATAGTTTGATCTTCTCGGTTCCTTACTAAGAATATTTGATGATGTCTTTGCTTCTATATTTTCAGTCACGCCATTTCCTACCAATGTATCATATGTATATTCCATTTTTAAAAGTTGTTCCTTTAATTTCAAGTTGTTCTCTAGTTTGTTTACTCTATTTTTTAAATTTTATGATAGTTACTCAAAATAGTTGCATGCTATCTAATTCCATAGCTAATAACCTATAGTAATGATTTCTGAATAACTTATTTTTATTCATTTTATATAATCTATCAGAAATTGACACTTTTTATTATTATTATTTTTTTTCATGGCAACCAAAATATCCCTCTTCTCTCTTTTTTTTTTTTTTCTAATTTTTATTTTCTTTATGTTCAGGGCACCTTATCAACAATTTGATAGGTTTTTTCAAAATCAACTACTTAAATTTTTTTTTTTTTTTTTTTTTTTAGAGACGGAGTCTCGCTCTGTCGCCCAGGCTGGAGGGCAGTGGCTGGGTCTCAGCTCACTGCAAGCTCCGCCTCCCGGGTTTACGCCATTCTCCTGCCTCAGCCTCTGGAGTAGCTGGGACTACAAGCGCCGCCACCTCGCCCGGCTAGTTTTTTTTTTTTTTTTTGTATTTTTTAGTAGAGACGGGGTTTCCCCGTGTTAGCCAGGATGGTTTTGATCTCCTGACCTCGTGATCCGCCTGTCTCGGCCTCCCAAAGTGCTGGGATTACAGGCTTGAGCCACCGCGCCCTGCCAATTTTCAATATTAGTATGCTCCAATACACCATCTTTGCTCCTAAAAATATCTTCCTTTCCCCCAGAGATGCTTTCTCACTCACATAGGCCCACATTTGATTTTATTGCTAATATCTGTGATAGCTGTGTCTATCGTTTAAGAATCAGACACTCATGTTCGTCATCTGCTGACTAGATTTTTTAATGAAGAGTCATCCTCCATTAGTGTACAGTATCTTTTTCTAAATGTTTCACCATCTAGATTTTAAGTTTATGGATAGCTGGGAAAATGTCTCATACTATTTTTGCTCTCCTCTGGACCAATTAGAATGCATTTGGAGAGGAAGAAAAACATTCCTCTATCTTAGGTTAGACAGTTACTTCCAACAAATTAGAATAACAAAGGTTAACAGAAGAAAACACATGCAAATTTTATTAAATGCTAATGTTTTCTTTTTCTTTTTTTAAAAAATGTGCACATAGGTTTTTATAAAAAGTGAAGACCAAAGAAGTAGTTAAACTCGGGAGCTTATATCTTATCCTGACAAAGGAAAATAAATTGTGGAGAAGCAACAAAACAAAGGAAAAGAGTTGTGGGTTTCATGGAGCAGAAAACTGTGGGAAGATAAGTATCTCTGAGGGAAACTCATTTCAGTGTCATCTGCAGGTCCAGTGATGAAGGCTGTTTTTCCCATCCTGTTACAAGAAAGGGAGGCATCTGCACAAAGGAAAATTTATTCCATGTGTTGCCTAGATGTTGACATAACTAGCAACTAGATTGATTAGTTATCGTGACCACAGTTTGGAAAACTGGTGCAGAGGGGTGTCATGCTTGTGCTTGACTTATTGAGAGAATAGAAAAGTTAATAGATGCAAGACACTGTTCAGAGGAGAGCTCATCATGGGGGATTAGAGAGAGAATAAAATAGACTGAGACAAGCACTCTCTAGTCAGCCTTTTAATAAATAGGAGATATAAGTAAGTGGGGAGGAGTTTGTTTCAAAGATCAAAAGAGGTTGTTTTGTTTTTTTCCCATCTTAAGGAGGAGGAAGATATCCAGGGGGAAAAAAAAAATAGGTAAGGATGAAATTCTGAATCCATCATCAAGAGCTGCCTACTTTGAGGTGTTTTTTACTTCTGGAACTGGGATGTGACTCTGAAAATCTCCAACTTCAGGTCACCTACAGAAATAGACTTTTACTTGTCTTGAGAGTGATGATACGGGTCTAGCTTGGCATGGCAACGTAGACAGTTAACAATATTTTATGGAGGCTGAGTGCAGTGGCTCATACCTGTAATCCCAGCATTTTGGGAGGCTGAGATGGGCAGATCACTTGAGGTCAGGAGTCTGAGACCAGCCTGGCCAACATGGTGAAACCCAGTCTCTACTAAAGACACAAAAATTAGCCGGGTGGGGTGACTGGTGCCTGTAATGACAACTAGCTGGTAGGCTGAGGCAAGAGAATCGCTTGAACCCAGGAGGCAAAGGTTGCAGTGAGCCGAGATTACAGCATTGCACTCCAGCCTGGGTGACAGAGTGAGACTCCATCTCAAAAAAAAAAAGGAGATCTCAGTTACTAACTTCTTTACCACTTTTGTGTTGAAATGCCTACAGGGCGGCATCCAGTCTAGCCACAAGCCATGCAGACAACCAAACAGTAAGAAGAACCTAAAGCTGGAGATGAAGCTATGAAATCAATTTGTAGTACTGCAAGGGGATGTGAGGGCCTTGGAGATTTCCTCAGTTATGTTGGTTTTCTCCAGAAATTTGATGAGATTTGCAAGTAGTACACTGGGAAATAATTTAGTCAGAATTTTTGTGGATGGCAGGGTAGAGTCAATTGTCTTTTAGCTCCTTAACTATCCCCCCATCAACAGGTACATTTTTATCTGATGGAAGATAAGTGCAAGCCAGAAGTTCAAAAGATAGAGGGGCTATAGGAAGCGTATTTAGTCCATTGTTTAATCAGTTTGATAATTATCTGACACCCTTTTGTATCCATCCGTCTTCTTCATATTATGGGACATTTGTCTGACAGTTAATAATATCAGTCAGGGGTAGAGGCAGGTTTATAAATTGTGTAGTAAAGGGATAGAGAAGTACATTTTTAGCTCTGTACTTAGCAGCTTTGTCAGGCTTATTATTTTCTGGAGATACAATGTCAATTTCCTTGGGAGAAACTGGACAAGAAACAACAGCAATTTTAGGAGAGAGATAACCTGTATTGGAGTAGCAATTATATGTCTGTTTGGCATTGAGAGCCTGGCAGAGGTTAAGAATCTGTGGGACTTTCAGAATGTGCTAACTACATGACAGACTGCAAAAGCAAATCTCATCAACGTAAACAGGGGTAGACTGTCCTTTCATCAATGTACGGGTTTCCACAGGACTCATGAGTGCTGTGGTGTAAGCTGACTTTACATTGGGCGAAGAATATGTTTCAAGGATTTCATGTGAGACAGCCGCATCATAACCAGTCATTATGTTTCCACGGGCATTTCATTTACAGGAGCCCGTACAAAATAGGGATAGGTCTGGGTTGTTCAAAACAATATCTAAGCAGTCTTCTTGTGGCTTTGAGACTGTTCCTATAGTCACATGTCAGTCCCATGGAATAGAGTGGGACCTCTCCATCACCATGGAGGGGTGTTAGAACAGCTGGATTTAGAGTGCCACAGCAATGTGAGATAATGGAAGCCTGGTTAATAGGCCTGTTCATAGGTTGTTTATCACAACGTTAAAAGTTGCTGTGTTTTATGAACTTCTAAAAGAGCCAACACAGCATACAGAAAACAAAGGTGAACAAAGGAACCAAGTGTAGGGGCACCAGCTTGTCAAGGCTACAAGAGTGGCTACAGCATGAAGACATGAGGGCATGCCTGATACCACAGGGTCTGATTGACATGAGAAATAGGCTATAGGATGTATCTGAGAGGTGAAAGGTTGGCCTTAAATACCTATAGTCATCCCATTTTTTTTTTCATGCCAGTATAGGTGAAAAGAATTGTCCAAATTGGGTAAGCGGAGTGCTGGGGTTTGTAGACAATGCCGAGTTTGCAACTTCAAGGGTGGTTAATGCTTCTGAGGGCCAAGAAATGGACTTTGAGGCAGGATCCTGGAAGATAGCAGATAGAGGTTTAGCAAGGGCAGCAAATCAGCAGTCCATTGGTTGCAGTGTCCAGCTGCCCCTAAAAATGTCCATAACTCTGTCTTCATTCGGAGGACAGAGATGGACAAAAAACTCAAGGCATTTGGGGGTAAATTTTGAGTGTCTTGAAATATCTCAGGTCCTAAAAGTCGGTAGCAGTCATTTGTAGTCAGTGGAGTTGTGTTCTGCAGGCCTGGAGGCTTCTTTCAGAGACGGCCTTTTGGCGAAGGAGGAACTCTATAAGAGGTACAAAGTAAGAAGTCGTCCACATATTAAACAAGAGCAAGGCCTTTGGCAAAGGCTTCAGAGTCTATGTTGGCTTTAAGGACCTGCAAAAATATTGAGGGGACCTCCAAATAGCCCAACGTACGTGAGTCCATGTTACGTGTCTTCCTCTAAATGTATATGCAAAAAGAATTTACAAATCTAAAGCAATATAATAAAAAAGGAAGCTGAGCGTAGGTCAATTACTGTAAACCTGGCCGCATCAGCTGGAATTGAAGTAAGAATAGTAACTGGATTAGCGACTTCAGAATGGCAAACAATTGCTAAAGGGTTTATGGCCCTTCAATCTTGCACAAATAGATTTGATTCACTTCTGAATAAATGTTCCCTCCCTTCTTTTAAAATTGGGGTATTGCAGAATGAGGAGGCAAAAATATAAACATCCTGCTGTAAAAGGGAGTCTATTTTAGGTTCAATTCCTTATTTTGCATCTCCATAGAAAGGGTATCAGGCTGTTGAATGGAAGGGTTTATTCCTTTTTCAGGAAATGTGCACAGGTTCTATACTTAGTAGTAGTTCAACTTTATTTGCATTCAAGCTCCAAAGACTAATTGGGACAACTTTTAAGATGAAGTCCCCTTCAGAGGATTTTGATTAGACGTGAGTCTCCATCGGGAAAAGCAAGAAGTCGGAGTCTTTGTGTGAGGCCATGGAAGTAAACCTGTCACTTCTTATTAATATGAGGGTGTTGACATGATATTTGCACAACTACTTTCTACCTGCAAGGTTTACTGGTGAGGTGTGAGAAAGTAGGAAGGCATAGTGGGTGTTCATAAGGCCTTAGGATATTGAGGTGTGCTGAGATGTGGGCAGTGAAACAGGCTGCCCAGAGACTCTGAGAGCTTAAACGGAATTAGAGGTGATGGGTAGACGGAAATCCTCTGAGGGAATAGTAGAAAAAGTTGCACTGTGTCAATTTAAAAATTACATTCTTGATCCTCTGTTTTAATTTTAATGGTGTGTCTGAGTTGCTACCGAGGACTGGCTGACCATGTCAATCAGTGGGTTTATAAGGAAATCGTCTTACAGAAGAGGAGAAATGCACCTTCCGAGGGTGCTGAAGCCTAAGGAAAGTGCAATTTAAACTTTCCCTCTCTTAATTTCAGGCATTTATGCTTCCAATATCCTGGCTCTTTATTATCTGCAAATATCTTGAGAGGAATAGGAGAGGTTCTGTGGTTGGAAGCACTTTCAATTATTCTCAGTCACATGTCTGTTTTTGTGAGAACACAATTTGCAAGGCAAGGGCTGCTATTTTGCTTCTTTCTTTTTCCTGCTTTCCTACAAAATATTCTCAAAGAATTGGGTAAAAGCCTTAATAATAAAGCTGAGCGGTTGTCCTGCCATCTAACCACACTTGGTTAGATTTGTTCCTTTGTATTTTGGAGAAGATTTCAGACTAAGGCAAAAATTCAAAGATTTGTATGCTTTAGACCTCTGTATGTGATACAGTACTTTTGGAAAGCTTGTATAAAGTCTTCCACGAAGGACCTGGGGTGTTAGTTTCTTTTTGAGTGCGAAGTTTAACCTTAGAACAATTTACCTGAGGGGAAAGGCCTCCATAATAACTGCTATCAGGCCTTGAATAGCAGCCCTAAGTTGAGCGTTTTCTAGCTCTCTGCTGGAGTGCCCAGAAGGGGATCTGGCCACTGGCTTCCCCTGGGAAGAGGTTCACAGAAGCCATCTGGCTTGGCATATAACTATACTATTTTCATGGGTGGGAAGCAAACTTTTTAGTAGCCAATTGAGGTCCCTGTGTCAGATTAGTGAATGGCCACTAATCTTTATAGCTCCTCTCTAAATACAGTAGAAATCTTCTGGAAATAGAGGTAAAAACGTTTTGTAATTTAAAAGATATGCTGCAATCCAGGAGATATAAATTCTTTGCAGTCAGGGCCCACGATACATTGGCAAAGGGCATTGCCTAGGAAGGCTTGGTATGGATGGAGTTTGATTAGATTCCTGAAATGTAGGTATAGTTACAAGGGACAGCAAAATCATCCTTGTGATGTGTACTTGGGGTGTCTGGCTATAAACATTTGCATAAGTAACTCGTTTGGCCCATGCCTGGAGGTCAGGCAGCAGTGCTTTGGGAAATTCTTATAAGGAAATGGAAGTTAAATTGGACAGCTGGGTGTTTACAAAATTTTCTAGGGAATTTGGAGGAGTATTGTGAATAAAAGAAATTTGTTGAAAAGGTGGGGCCGAAATTTGGGGAGGGAATTTGTGGCAGGTTCCAGAGATCCAAAAGATCTTCTGAAGTTTCAGAGATAGGGAGTCAGGCTGGAAAGGGGAACTTATAGTGGGTTATGGATTTTAACTTTTGTTCCAAGTCTGATTTTTGTTTTTCGATTTATGTTGAGGGAATCCCTCAGAATAGCCAAAATGCTTTTTTGCATTCTTCCTACAATCTGATCTTCCCATAGATCCTAACAGGACATTTGTTTAGAATGAGAGCTCTCTAAAAATTGTTTTAAAATATAAACGTTTTTCCAAGTCAAAAGGTCTATCATCTGGTCATCAATAGGTAGAATCATCAAGGACTCAGACACCAAATGCAGCACAAAGAAAGAAAAAAGCCTTTTTTCTGGAAAGGCCTGTAGGCAACTTTCTAGGCATAGAGTGATTTTTTTTTTTTTTTTTTTTTTTTTTTACCACAGGGGCAAGATACATCCCTGGAGCAGGTTCAGAAGATATAACTTCCATGA
Source organism: Piliocolobus tephrosceles (assembly GCF_002776525.5). Lineage (NCBI taxonomy): Eukaryota > Metazoa > Chordata > Mammalia > Primates > Cercopithecidae > Piliocolobus > Piliocolobus tephrosceles. Next base: position 10,950,776 of record NC_045436.1, on the reverse strand, counting down.
TGCAGAATGTCACTCCCAAGGATAACAAAAGAAAGTAAAGACAGTTGTTGCCACAGTTGGTAAGGATGGTGTTTGTGTGAAAACTCCTGTCACTGGTCTTTCACAAAAGTGAGATGCCTCCAATCATAGATCTGCTTACCTGTGATATCAGGCAGGAGATACTGGTGTGGGCAGGGGCCTTTGATTTAGACAAGTTCCCCTGAGTGTTGCCACAGTCATACAGATAATACCGCTCCTGCACCAGACTTCCAGCCTGATTCTTAATCACCAGGTGCAGGCCTGACAGCCTGTGGCCCCTGGGCAGGTAGAAAAATCAGAGACAGCTCTCTCACTGGATTTCAGCCAAGCTCCCAGTACATTAAATGGGTTAAAAAAATAATCTCCTGGCCGGGCGCGGTGGCTCAAGCCTGTAGTCCCAGCACTTTGGGAGGCCGAGACGGGCGGATCACAAGGTCAGGAGATCGAGACCATCCTGGCTAACACGGTGAAACCCCGTCTCTACTAAAAAATACAAAAAACTAGCCGGGCGAGTTGGCGGCGCTTGTAATCCCAGCTACCCGGGAGGCTGAGGCAGGAGAATGGCGTAAACCCGGGAGGCGGAGCTTGCAGTGAGCTGAGATCCGCCACTGCACTATAGCCTGGGCGACCGAGCGAGACTCCGTCTCAAAAGAAAAAAAAAAAAAAAATCTCTGTCAGTTTTATTGGTGTCCACAGGCAAAATGTATCCAAATGAATAGCGATCTAGTAAGAACCATAAACTCTGTGAGGCCAGCTGAACAATAGGCTTTGGAAACCCTTTTCTGCATTTTGCCCTCTTATGACAGGCCAGGTCTCACTAACACAGGCCTCCATAACAACTGTCTCAGTACTGCCTGAGTGGTGAAGTTAAAGATTAAAAACTGATAGAGCCAGTGCCCTTATACAAAGGCTGAAATGTAATAGAAGCCCACCAAGAGTTTTGCTTGGGTCTTTCTTGGGCATTGAAGCATGACAAGATAATGAGGGAATTCTTAACAGGACCCATTTATGATTAAACAAGTTTTATTGGGGGTCCAAAGAAACTCCCCAGACTTCCACAAACAAGTTTACTGGGGATCTGAAGAAACTCCCCAAACCTCCATGATTTAGCAGGAGACAAGATAAGGGTCATCACCCCAGCAGCTGGACCTATTTAGATTAAATAAACCTACTGAGGAAGGTCTTCAGGACTCAGATCTCAGTTATAGACTAGAAGAAGTTAATCACTTGTGTCTTTGGATGAATGCACACTTACATGTAGACTTATAGCTTAGAAGGTAATATAAGCTCTGGAAAACTTTGGAAGTTTGAGTTGATCTGGTGATATTTTCCAGGATTTCTCCCTGTAACCAGTTACAGAAATAAAAACTCTCTTCTTCCCTAGTACATCTGCAGCTTGTTACTGGGCCTCGAGAAATAGCAGCCCAACCCTCAGTTTGGTTCAGGAACACTATGATTCCCTGCCTTATGACAAAGGACACAAAAGACAAAGGCAAAGTAAAATGACGGCTGTCCTGGTGGGGAATGGATCAATAGCAACGGCCAAAGAAAACGAAAGTGGCAATACCTAAGGAACTAATTCATGCAAATGTTTTTACCTTGTTAATCTAAATTGGAAATTTAAAAAGGAACAAGAAAAGACAGATCTTACAACCCTCTCTCAATCAGACCCTACAGATGGAAAATCCAAGAGGCTTACTCAAGAAGAATTCTTACCTTTTCAGTCTTTGTTAGTGCCTTGGTCAGTTTGGGTGGCTACAACAGAATATCATAGATTGGGTGGCTTAAAAAAACAAATATTTTCACAGTTCCAAGCTGGAAATCTGACATGAAGGTGGCAGCCCAGTCATGTTCTTGGTGAGAGCCCTCTTCCTGGTTCACAGATAGCCACTTTATTGCTTTATTCTCACGTAGTGGAGAGAGAAAGAGAAGCGAGTATTTGTGTCTCTTCTTTTTTTTTTTTTTTTTGAGACAGAGTCTCGCTCTGTTGCCCAGGCTAGAGTGCAGTGGCCAGATCTCAGCTCACTGCAAGCTCCGCCTCCCGGGTTCACGCCATTCTCCTGCCTCAGCCTCCCCAGTAGCTGGGACTACAGGCGCCGCCACCTCGCCCGGCTAGTGTTTTTGTATTTTTTTTAGTAGAGACGGGTTTTCACCGTGTTAGCCAGGATGGTCTCGATCTCCTGACCTCGTGATCAGCCCGTCTCGGCCTCCCAAAGTGCTGGGATTACAGGCTTGAGCCACCGCGCCTGGCCTTTGTGTCTCTTCTTACAAGGGCATTAATCCCATTCATGAGGGTCCTCCTTTCAAATGCAATTACCTCCTGAAGCTTCCACCTCCTAAAACCATGTTAAGATTTAACATATGATTCCAGGATGAGACATGAAGACATTCAGTTCATAGCGTTTGGTATCCCAGGATCTCAGCTGCAGGTTCTGGAGGAACGAGGTATCCTAGTCTATGCTGTCTCTTTGTGGTCACCAGAAATGGAGCAAAATAAAAACTTTCCTTTGTCCTCTTCAGATGTGCACCTGGGACTTGTGAGTCAGACTGACAAAAGGCATCTAATGGGAGAAAATACATGCAAATTTTATTTGAAGTTAATAATTTAATTTTTGTGTGTGTGCACAGAGGATTTTGTAGAAAGCAAAGACCCAAAGAAACAGTTAAGCTCAGGGGACTTGTATCCCAGCTTAACAAAGGGTGATTAATTGTGGAGATGTCACAAGATAAAAGAAAGGAGATTTAGCTTCTAGGGGCAGTAAATTGAAGGAAGGTAAATATATGGGGACACTGATAAATGATAAAGGCTATCTAGTAAAGTTCTGTTCATGCAGACCCATCTAGTGTCGTCTCCATCTCCATTGATGAAGATTTTCTTTTTCTTTTCTATCATTATAAAGGAGACACCTACACAAAAGGAAATTTTTGCACAGCTTTTGGGCAGACGGGGAAGGCAGAGAAGTTTGTCTGCATCTGCCATTTCTCAATTCACTTCCGCTCAGAATAATTCTTATGCCAAAATGGTATCTGGTTGGGGGATGGGAGGGAGGAGGAATTGGGTTTCCTTTAATTTTACATTGCAAATGTCTGATAATTTTGGATAGTTTTGTAATTCTAAGCAGAAAATACAGTTTTGAAGTTGATTTTCTTTTAATAAGGCAGAGAAGAACAAATAATATCAATTAAAGGAGTATCTTTAAATAACATATTTAACAAATATTTGTACATTTAACTTGGATTTCTACCAGTGGAAATAAAAAGAATCCTAAAGATTTTAAGCCTCATGTCTATAGATCTTTTGGTGTCTGCTTAATATAGAATCTGTCAATAAAACTTTCCTACCATTCAATATTTTTATTCTGCTGCAAATAAAGCTCTCAGGGTCACAAAATATAGTGAGGGCATCCAAAGGGCTATTTTATTTGCCTTGAGGAAAACCTCCACAATGCTTTTATTAAAAGTTCTGTAATTATCTAGGCTTATCTGTAATCATTGAATATAATTTATAAGATTAGGAGAAATACCTAATGTAGATTATGGGTTGATGGATGCAGCAAACCACCATGGTATGTGTATATCTATGTGACAAACCTGCACGTTCTGCACATGTATCCCAGAACTTAAAAGTGTATGTATATATGACAAAGTGGCCTGGCACGGTGGCTCACGCCTGTAATCCCAGCACTTTGGGAGGCCGAAGCGGGCGGATCACGAGGTCAGGAGATCGAGACCATCCTGGCTAACATGGTGAAATCCCGTCTCTACTAAAAATGCAAAAACTTAGTCTGGCGAGGTGGCGGGCAGCTGTAGTTCCAGCTACTCAGGAGGCTGAGGGAGGAGAATGGCCTGAACCCGGGAGGCGGAGCTTGCAGTGAGCAGAGATCGCGCCACTGCACTCCAGTCTGGGCGACAGAGCAAGACTCCATCTCAAACAAATAAAAAATAAAAAATAAAGTGTCTCTCTTTTAGGTTTATGGGTGTGTTCTCTTTTCCATATCATCTCCAAGAAACCATCTGTTTCCTTATTTATCTGAGGGATATTTAGTCTCTAACTAAACAAAATTGAAAATGTTGCTGGGAGTTATAAACTATTATGCAGAAGTGTGGGAGGTTGTCCTTCCCTAACATATGGAGAATCATAGCTTAAGCAGTCCCAGTGCCTTTATGTAAATATTAAGGATGACAAGGCAGATAATCCTCTCAGGTTGAATTTAATATATTCTCAATTCACTTACAAATGAGTGGTATACACTGTATAAAACAAATATATTCACAATTATGAAAAAGAAATACTAGACTTGAAAACTTCTAGCACATAGAAAATCTTTATCCCCAAGTTCCACTAGGATCATTATATAAATCTTTAGATTCCATTTCAACCTTACTTTTCTAGATCATTTTAGATAACTATGTTTCTAAAGCAGAATAAATTACTACTTCCTCATTTCCATTAACTGTTTTGCAAGATTTTCAGGTTAAAATACAAAGGCATGAACTCAGCTCACTGCAGCTTCTGCCCCCCAGGCTCATGGAATCTTTCCCCCTCAGCCCCCCTAATAGCTGGGGCTGCAGGCCTGTGCCACCATGCCTGGCTATTCTCCCTCTACTGTTAAAGAGATATATGTCTAACATTAACACATTGTAGAGAGAAGAAATTGAATTTGGATTCAGAAAGGCAAGATTAAATCTTAGACAAATAATGTTAGTGTAAGTTTTTATCTGCTTGTTTATTAACCATTCACGGGCCTCAGTTTGTTTTGAGGGATTAAATGGATAATGCAAGGAAACTTTTAAGATGGAACCTGACTCTTACTGTTTCTTTTTACTAGTAAATCGTACACCAGATAACATGTTAGTCTTGTTTAACTGAAAAACCTCAAAATTCAGTGCTTTAAAAATATCAAAGTGCTATATTCTGACATGTCTCTATTACTTCACTTTAAAACGTATATTTCTTTACAATTAGAACAGTGATATCTATTTTTTAATTAAAAAATAGAAAAATAAAAAAATTATAAGCAAAATCACCTACTTCTATAACTCATATTCACTGTTCACATCTGGGGACATAATGTTTCAAAAAAGCATGTGTGTGTGTGTGTGTGTGTGCATGTGTGTAAAATATGCAGTAATCATGATTATAACACAGTGTTGTTCTATAACTTTCTTTAATGCCATTTCTAATAAAAGTATATATAAAGCATGTCTTTCTTTTAAATATATCCTAAGTCATTTATTCCATGGGAGTAGCATAATTTCTTTATTCAGTGCCCTAAACAATCATTTGATTTAAAAAAAATTTATTATTACAAACAAGACTTTAATGAACAAATTGCACATTTAGATGAAATTATTTTAGAGAATTAGAATTCTCTAAAATGTTATGAATTAGAATTTTTCTAATTCATAAATAATTAGAGATTCTTTATGAATATCAATAATAATAGAAAAGGCCGATTTCTGTACAGAATGGAATAATATGGATATTTTTCTTCTCTTTCTAAACTAATAGAAAAATGTCACTAATTTCTTTTGTTTAAATTTCACTTAAGATATCTTAAGATTGAGATTATGAGATTGAGTTATATTTATATATTTGTATTGCCTCTTTTATGAAAGAAAAAGACTACTTTGCAAAAGCAAAATTTTCTGAGTATTCTAGATTGAATCCATATGTCTAGAACTGCCATGGAGGTTAAGGAAAATCCCTGAAAACATTCACATTGCATCAAAGGATCCCAGTAGCATATTTGAGGAGTGCATATTGAGTTTGTGTAACAAGGGAGGCGGTACTTTTGTTGACTTTTTTTATGTGGCTGTTATAAGTAGAAGTCAATGTGAGGGAAAGGAAGTATTGAGTATTCTGTATTGAGGTTTTAGAAAGTTCACCTTTCCATCAGATGCTTATATCTAGAGAATTTATAAAGTCAAGATTAAAAATGTCTTTCATGTTGATACATGAAGTACAGATTAAAGAAAAGTTGTCTCTATATTCATATTAATAGTTTGGGGAAGAAGAAAACTTTAAAATGGCTACTTTTAAAAAAAGATCTTAGATTTTTCCTTAAAAGCATTCAGTCTTTACAATTCTCAGACTAGATGATGTGTTTCTGCCCAAGGGCACATGAATGTCACTCCCTCAGAAATCCATCAGTGCCAGGTCTAAAATGGCCAGAGGAGTTGCTGCAGGCAGGGCAAGCAGAGGTTTTCCCATCTATCTCATGTTGACTTTCCAGTTCTGTGGGCCAAGGGACTTCAACAACCTCTACATTTTGTGCAGCCCATGTGGCTGCTATTTGTAGCTGCTCCACAGTAAATCAGAGAATGGTAACAGCTTGGCATGTTACTTCAGAATTATAAAAATCCCATATACCTCCATCTGTAACCTAATAATATAAAGTAATACCTATAGAAAACAATTATGTATTTCAATCATTAAATTGTAGCAGCGAGTAGACCAGACTAATGATGAACTAAGATTATTCAATTTAAGAATAGCTTAAGTACGGATGCTAAAATTTACGTGCTTTTTCAAAATGTGTAAAAATTAGCTCCATTTCAAACTGAAACCTTCTCTGAGTCTGCCTTCTTTGATTTCTAAAAGACAAGGTGCAGACCATGCATGTGGTAAGTGTACTGTATACCTGTGCATAGTTAGATACTTGTAACTTTTCAAAAAGAAAATTAACAGATTGTTTCAAGGCTGTGATGCAAATCAGAACATTTTCTTTAATTATTATCATTATTTTATTTATTTATTTGTTTGTTTATTTATTTATTTATTTATTTGAGATGGAGTCTCACTCTGTTGCCCAGGCTGGAGTGCAGTGGTGCAATCTCGGCTCACTGCAACCTCTGCCTCCTGGGTTCAAGCAATTCTCCTGCCTCAGCCTCCTAAGTGGCTGGGATTTCTGGTGTGCACCACCATTCCTGGCTAATTTTTGTATTTTTAGTAGAGATGGGGTTTCACCATGCTGGCCAGGCTGGTTTCAAACTCCTGACCTTGTGATCTGTCCATCTTGGCCTCCCAAAGTGCTGGAATACAGGTGTGAGTCACCATGTCTGGCTACTGTTCTGTTTTGTTTTTTAAATCAGTGCTCCATTTATAGTAACAGACTAAAAAGATCTCTTAGAGGAGACCGGGCAGATGGATTGGGTCAGGCAATTTATCAACTTGGGATGTAATGTATCTTTCCATTTTTTACCTGAAGATATAGGTGAAACATTTTAAATCCAACAGTAAAAATAAGATATGTTTGGTACCAATGCTACAACTAACTTCATTTTGATTATTGTCAAAATCATCAGATAGCCTAGAGTAATATATAAGTTTATTTTTGTAATTGGATAAGACAGGAGGAAGAAGTAAACTTCAAGGTAGAATGTCTAAATATATACTAGAAAAATTTATCATTATCATTTGACATTTATCAGATTTAAAGTAATTTAGGGAAAAGACCCTCACAATATAGTAGGAAACATTTCAGGCACAGTTTTACAGAAATTAGAATCATAATTGGAATTTGGAATCATAATGATTCAGAAGTTGGATAATTTACTTAGAGTTACCCTCAATAGTTAACCAAAAAAGATGAAGAAAGAAAAAAGCTAAAAATAAATTAATCTGGAATAAAGTCATAGCATTTGTTGGAGTTGCTTGGCCTAACACTCGATGTATTGCTGCAGCAGATAGTAATGTGGGGGTTATAATGGGCAACTTAAGAATTACTTAAGGGGAACAAAAATGAATTCAGAAACACAGTTAGGCATTTAAGACTGACCAGAAACCACAAAGACTACCTCTCCTGTAATCTCTGTGTCTATGACAACTTCAAATACAGTATTTCCTATGGCAAATTTAAATGAAATTATTTTTGATGAAAACTTAAGACCTTTTCGCGGTGACAGATGGTGTTACAAAGTCATGTATATCTAATCAGCAATCTACATGATCTTGTTTCAGTTTTGTGAGGAAAAAAATGAATACTTTACAAAAAGAGAATATTTTACAATTCCAAATAATAGCATAATTTAATATTAACATAAAATAATTTTATAAGACCAGAAAATTTTATTTTATATAAATTCAAAAATATGTTTTACCTTCTTGCAAATCCGGTATTCTTCTGGGATATGTAATAAGACTTTAGGGATGATTTATGCAATTCCTCTGTACTAGACTTGCAGGTAGGAGTCTGTGTTTTGTAGTTTAGTAGTTAAAAATATCCACTCTGAATTTATACTTCCTTGGTTCAAATCCAGGCTCTATCAGGTACTAAGTGGCTAGATATTTCTGACTACATAAAATTTTTTATATAAGTAGCATTTAATTTCCTTTTCATGCTTTCGTTTTAAACTGTTATGAAAACTTTTAATTTATTACATTTCTGCAAGTTTTTTTTTTTTTTTTAATTTTACCTTTGGCGGATGAGCTGAAAGAATGTTATAATGATATTCCTTAATAGTTATATTAGTCATAACAGACTGGTCAAGTCCTGAAAGGTTCTGCTGTTACCATTGTCCAGAATATAGCCATGCCTAATTCATATTTTTTAAATTATTGAATGCCATTCCATTTTACCATATACACAATATTTTATGTTTAATGTACTATTTCATTATATTATGTAATTCAAAGTTAGTAATTTTAGTAAACTACATAAAACCACATATCTTAATATTACATTATAAATAAAATACAATAGTAATTAGTACCACTGTCATGCCTATTATTACTACATTACTTCCACTGAGACACTGACTGGCCCATATTTGCTGAATGTTGCCCATGTCATCAGTACCGTTTGTAAGTGCTTTATATTTCTTAACTATTTTAATTTTATTAATGACACAGGATACTTTCAGTGCCGCTTTGCCAGCCAGAAACTTATGTGGCCAGTGGCCCCTCTGCCCGGGTTTCACTCTAGCCTGCTCAACCTGGCAGGCTGCACTCGACTCACTCCCTGGCCTGGATCCCATGACCACCATGGCTGTGTGGTCACCGTGGTCCATCCCATGGCAGGACCAGGGGTGCCACAAGCGGCTTCCGTGTCTGGGAGCCAGCATTCAGACAAGGGGGACGCTGTGGCAAGTTTTGTCTCCAAAACTTGGAGACAACAGTGACCACAGAACTCCAAGGAGGTGCCACAGATTCTGCTCGGGGAGTTCTGAGGTGTGGGCCCCCAGGAAGTGTTACAGTTCTCTCTCATTCCCGCCATTCACAGCCCAGCAAACAAGGGCATGCCACAACTCATTGGGTCCCACTGCCTGCAGATAGGCGAGCCAGCCAGAAGCGTGCTACTGCCCTTTTCACTCCCACTATGCGGCAGGTTCCAGGTTCTCTTTCTGTGACCAAGAAGAATGAGGTACGTGGACACCGGAAAGTGAGCAAGACAGAGAAGAATTTCATTGAGTGACAGAAAAGCTCTCCACAATGAGAGAGGACACGAAGTGGGTAGCCCTCTGTGTGAGAAGGAGCCCCAAAGTGGATAAAGATCTGAAAGGCTGAGTCCAGGGTTTTTATAGGTTTTTCAATGAGGAGGTGTGGGCTGTAAGGTAGCCTTGGAAAAGGCAACATTTGATTGGTCAAAAAGGTTCATCCAGAAGGATGAGAGATAGATAGAGAGAGAGAGAGAGAGAGAGAGGACATAGAGAGACAGTGGACAAACCGGAAGGAAGGAATAGAGAGAGAGTGGACAAACCGGAAGGAAGGAATAGAGAGAGAGTGGACAAACCGAAATAGAAGTTCTCATTCTGGCCCAGCAGCTTGGTTTTCAGGCAAAACTGTCTTTGGCTTGGTCAGGTTTTACCAGGGACCCGCCCCTATCTGCTTAGGAATTTGACTGTCTCCTGCTGCTGTTAATAACACCATGAAACTTGTTTTTTCTTTCAAAGATGGAGTGTCAGAGGTTCAGGAAAATGAAATATCTTTCCTAATCACAAATCTCTATGCGTTAGAACCAGAATATGAAATCTGATATTTCCACTTCAAAGTATACTTTATCCACGACTCCTGAAATGCCTCCCTGACAGAAAAGCCTTAAGAACTAGGCTAATAATCCAAATGAATTTTGTTTGCCTTTTTTGCTTTTCTCTTCTTTACTTTGAATATTTTGCCACAATTTTTTGAAAGTGCTTCCTTTAATGTTTTATTTTTTGCTTTGTTATTGTATCTATTTTTTCTTCTTGGGGGCCTATTTTAATAGTTCACCTAAACTGCTAAAATAATAATAAAAAAGTTTTATTCCACAGGTAATTAAATACTTTCATATTTTAAAAAAATGTACCACATATACTGAACATCTAGAGAATTGCTTATACATTTTATTTTCATCCAAAGTTTATTTTCCTAATTTGAAATGATACCTAAAAATACTTGGTCCTATTTTCTAAATTATTGTGAAAAATTAAAGGCAGCGTTCATTATCTCTTCCTATGATTTAAAATCTTTAATAGAAAACATATAAAATTAATTTTTGGAGTAATCTGCTAAACATTGTCTTTAAAATATTTTCACTTTTCTACTCATTGTTCAAGGGAGGAAAGTATATCTTATGATTCTAAACTAAAACCCACAATTTATGAAATGTCTTGCGTGAATTAGCTTCCATATGTTGGAAGTGTTGAGAAATACATTGCAAATTTTAAAGTCACCTACAAAACTTTAAGGTCAGAAAAGTACGTCTAGTCCTCTCCCTAACTTTTTCCTGGGCCACATGCTCATCATTCCAGACAAATGAGAATCTATCCATGACTAAAAAAAAATCTCCAGAGAAGGTTTCTTAATGTACCCTAAAATGTTTTCACTCTTGCTTTCGGTAGAATCTCCTTATTGCTCGCTTTATTGCTGCTAGTTAAGTCTGCATCGGTTACTGTCCTCTCTGTGGAAATGAAGAACAGCTGGCCGATATCTTCTGCGTAAAGGCATTTGAAATTCTAGAATGAAGTAATTAAAACACTTTCTTTGCCTTTGACTAACATTTTCCAGGATTTATTTATTTTTATTTGTAAAGGTTTTACATGCTTCCCGAGTCCTGCAATACGTTTTATGAAGCCGTATGAGACATTGCCTGAGCAGCAAAGAGTAACAGATGGTTGTATATGATTCTAATATATCATTATCTTATTTCTTTAAACATTATGACTGGATGCGGTGGCTCACACCTGAAATTCCAGCATTTTGGGAGGCTGAGGCAGGAGGATTGCTTGAGCCCAGGCGTTCAAGACCAGCCTGGGCAATATAGTATGAGCCTGTCTCTATAGAAGATGAAAATTAGCTGGGCATGGTGACACACACCTGTAGTCCCAGATACTTGGGAAGCTGAGTTGTGAGGATTGCTTGAGCCTGGGAGGTCAAGGGTGCAGTGAACTATAATCATGCCACTCCTCTCCAGCCTGTGTGACTAAGCAAAACCTGTCTCAATAATAATAATAATAAAAGCAAACAAACAAATAAACATTGCTGTCAGAGGTATGAGTCATTCATGTAAATACTCATATATTTTTTCTGCAGGTCTGAAAATGGGAAATAAAATACCAAAAAGTATTGTTTCATAACTTTTGTACCAACTTCAGTTACCAAATAATTTTGTTTGGGGAATCTTATAAATTCCTCCATGAGCCTGGAATACCTTGACAGAGATTATTTACCTCAGTAATCAGTCATTAATAGAGCCTCAGAATCTTCAAGCCTGGTCACAACCATTATTTGTACAAGTGTTATTAGCACTGGTTTCTGACATAAACTCTAATTAAATCTTGAATTTGTTTGGATAGTGATCATAAGACAAGAAATATATAAACAAAAAGTGAAACCATGAAAATAGAAGCATTTATAGAAGCTGCACTACAGCATCTAATCAGGAGGGTGAGCTGATTTTTTTTTTCCCCTCAAACTTATTCAAGGACAGAGGTCAGCAATCATTTTCTGGAAAACAGTAGATAGCAGATATTTTTGGCTTTGCATGCCATATGGTCTCTACTGCAGCCAGTCAACTCCAGCACTGTAGCATTAAAGCAGCCATAGCCAAAATGTAAGCAAATGCATGTGACTGTGTTCCAATAAAACTTTATCGCAAACACGTGCAGCAGACTGGATGTTACCTGTGGGCCATAATTTCCCAGTCCCTGTTCTAGAATAAGGAGTGCCAAGACCTGCCAAAATATGCTGAACTTCCTGCTTTCCCACATTCTCTGAAATTTTTCCACTGCTGAGATTCTCGGAGGGACTAAATTTTCTCAAGAAGATAATTAAATTCCAAATCGGAAAGATGCCATGTTTCCTCTATGTGCTGTGCTTGGGAATCAATACCAGGCATTTTCCTTGTGCAGCCTGGCTAATGTGTATCATAATCTCCCATCTCAGCATCCGATCCTCTGCTGGTTTCCTCCTGGTAGACTTTTCAGTTTTCAAAACCAAGAGCTAAATCTAAACTTTCCCACAAATCTTCCAAGAGACTAGCACGCTGGACCTAAATTCTATCTCCAGTGATTGCACATCCAAATGCTCCTATCACATCTCACTTCTCAATTCCTCAGTCCCAAAATACCAGAGTCACTTTTCACTCTTTCCCTTTACATCCAATTCATCAGGGAATTGTTAATAGTGCTTGAGAATACACACATGCCTCACCATCCTTGTGCTACCTAATAGTTTGAGTTATCATCGTCTCTTCTCTGAAATATTAAATCTACCATATCACCCAATCTATTTTCAATAGAGCAATTAGGTAATTTTAAAGCATAAGTATATTGTCAAAATTCTTCCAGGAGTCCTCAGATCAGACTAGAAGTCAAGATCCTGACAATGGTATACATGACCCTGCTGTATGTGATCTGTGCCACCTCCCAACCCTTACATCTCTACCCTTCTATCACCCTCACCTAATCTATGGGATCCAGCCACGTCAGCCTCCTTGCTGTTTTTTGACCACACTGAGAACACTTCCACATCAGAGCATTCCACAGCCTTATTTTTTTTCTGCACTAGATGTGCCCCATCACCTCAATTTAACCAATGCTCACACCTCTTTGTCTTCTTTAGTATAATTCCACATTCTTTGAGTCCTAACTTGGTCAATCATATATGATTGCACCCACTCCTCCCTCATCTCTCAAAATCCCACCTACCCTGCCTTACTTTTTTCATAGCAATCATCTTCCGCCATACTATAAAATTTAAACTTGTTTCTATGTTGCATTTATTGCCATTGACTTTCCTTAGCTGCTAAATTACAAACTCCTGAGAGTGTGAATTTGCATCTACTTTATTCACAGATTTTTCCCAAGCATCAGTGACAGTGCTGGACTACACAGTGGAGGAACCTCAAAAACATTTTGCTAAGTAAAAGAAGCTGGACAAAAATGGTCACATGTTGTGTGATTCCATTTATATAAAATATCCAGTGTAGGGGAAATCTAAAAAGAAGGAAAGAAAATTGATGGTTGCCAGGGGCTGGGGAAATGGAGATGGTGGAATAAATGTATGATACGCATGGGATTTCTAGAGAGGTGGTGATTGTACAACATTGTGAAGGCAGAGAATGTCACTAAGTGGTTCACTTTAAAATGGTTCATTTTATGTTATGTGGATTCCCCCTCTATTTTTGAAAATTACAAGAAATAAATTTTTATGCAGTGCCTTCACCTGTAGAGACACTGATTAGCAAAAGTTCACATGCTTTGGGAATAGAGTGGATGTAATCTGAAGCTGGGGATTGCTAGGGAGGCAGTGCATGTGACAATCACATGGTGTTGAATAACTGAAAGGACTCACGGCGCTCCAAGTTATGCCCCAAATGACACTTTACCTTCACCATTGCCCTCCATCCACAAATGCATACATGATTTATAAGCATTAGGGCATATGATATTACAAGGAGTTGTAAAAGCAGGAGATAGTCTGACCATTATGTATGGACACCTTTTGTTAAAAGGGCATTTATTAGTTTAAAAGTTATGTGTTTTCCACATCTCTGCTATTGAACAAAGTCCTCTGTTTTGGGAAGAAACACTTCCTACTTACTACCTAAGAATGCACCCTGTGTAATAGATAAAACCTGCAAAATAGAAACCAAAAGAGAGGGTGACATTAGAATCATTGTAAATGTTCATACAGTATCATCAAGATATATCAGAAACATTGATTACTCTGAATTGAATACTTCCTAAATCTTCCCCATACCAATTTAGACCATTAACTTTAGACAAGGGAGAATGGTCTGCTAGGTTTGCATTTATGGACATCTTATTTATTTATTTATTTATTTATTTATTTATTTATTTTCAAGACAGGGTCTCACTCTGTCACCCAGACTGGAGTGCAGTGGCATGATCTCAGCTCACTGCAACCTCAGCCTCCAGTGTTCAAGCGATTATCCTGTCTCAGCCTCCCAAATAGCTGGGATTACAGGTGCCCACCACCATGTCTGGTTAACTTTTTGTGTTTTTAGTAGAGATGAGGTTTCACCAAGTTGGCTAGGCTGGTCTTCAACTCCTCACCTCAAATGATCCACCAGCCTTGGCCTTCCAAAGTGCTGGTATTATAAGCATGAGCCACTGTGCCTGGCCTGGCATCTGTTAATATAGTGATTACTATTATTTATTCTCTATGATGTTATGAAGATTACTGTTGGAAATGGGCCCCCCAAAATCTGGCCATAAACTGGCCCAAAAACTGGCCATAAACAAAATCTCTGCAGCACTGTGACATGTTCGTGATGGCCATGACGCCCACGCTGGAAGGTTGTGGGTTTACCAGAATGAGGGCGAGGAACTCCTGGCCTGCCCAGGGCGGAAAACCGTTTCAAGGCCTTCTTAAACCACAAACAATAGCATGAGCAATCTGCGCCTTAAGGACATGCTCCTGCTACAGATAACTAGCCCAACCAACCCCTTTATTTTGGTGGAGCCCTTTGTTTCCCATAAGGGACACTTTTAGTTAATCAAATATCTATAGAAACAATGCTAATGACTGGCTTGCTGTTAATAAATACGTGGGTAAATCTCTGTTCGGGGCTCTCAGCTCTGAAGGCTGTGAGACCCCTGATTTCCCACTTCACACCTCTATATTTCTGTGTGTGTGTCTTTAATTCCTCTAGCGCTGTGGGGTTAGGGTCCCTCCTACCAAGCTGGTTTCGGCAGATTACCACTTTTTATCTTGTCTGTTGAGATTTTCTTTTCCTTCTCCAGTCACTATACAACCTTGAACAGTTGCAATACAGCTGCCTTCAGTTTGAATTTCAGTCCTCTATTACTTACTACCCTCTGTAAACCATGCCACTCTGTCATATTCTGGGAAACAATTATAGAAAGTGGTGCCTTCAGCGATTAATTAGATGAATAATCAGGAAGGCCTAATGTAGAGCTCAAAGGCTGAGAGCCTCTTCTTCAGTCATGATAGGTGTCCTCAAGGGTGCCCTGACATATATTGTTGAATATACCCTTTCTATTTTAGGATACATTTCCTTTCCTTTTAGAATGTTGTTCTGATATAACTCATGACATTATGGAGTTTTCAGGTGTTAAAATAATTTTGTGTCTTTCTGTAACATGAACAATTTCCATTGAAGTTCAATAATAGGTTAGCAATTGTCTTTTAAAAAGTTATGCCTGGAGGTAAACCCAGACAATTTCTAATCCCAAATCCCCACCATAGCCACTGGTTGGCAATCATGGGCTTTTGCCAAAGGCTTCTGTTTGTGTGTGAGTTGCTGACACAATGTCATTTGAACATCACGCTAGTGTTGTCCCAAAGGAATCTACTGGGTGTTAGTTCTTTGAGGCTTCAAGAGAGCCTGCAGTTGTCCAGAACATCAAGAAAATTCAGTGTTTTCCTCATATCTTTCCGAATCAGGGTTACTGAAATTTCCAGATGTGACAGATGATGTCTTCACAAATCAAACAATACATTGAAACCTTACCCTGCTTGTTTCGATTTCAAGAAAATAACCTATTTTTAATTGCTTGAGGAATAAGTAATTCCTCTTCATTTTAACATTTATTTGGTACATGTACTTCCTTTTGGTCATATGATTAATTGGCACTAGAGATTCTGTTTTAGCTTAATATTCAGATTGAGATATGAGTATTATATAATAAAGATAGCAAATTATACTTCTAACCTGAATAAAACTTAAGTCTTATCTCATCAGGTTGTAGAAATAAGCAGAAAAATTTAAATATGCTTAAGAAAGCACAGCAAATAAATACTGGAGTCCATCATACATGAATTCAAATTGGCTTTGATTTTCTTGCAAGACAGAAATTAAGAAGAAAGTGTTAGTGAGAGACAGGACTAGCTGGATTTCCTAGGCCAACTAAGGATCCCTGAGCTTATCTGGGAAGGTGACCGCATTCACCTTGAAACATGGGGCTTGCAACTTAGCTCACAACCGACCAATCAGAGAGCTCACTAAAATGCTAATTGGGCCAAAACAGGAGGTAAAGAAATAGCCAATCATCTGTCGCCTGAGAGCACAGTGGGAGGGACAATGATCAGGATATAAACCCAGGCATTCAAGCCAGCAACAGCTACCCTCTTTGCATCCCCTCCCTTTATATGGGAGCTCTGTTTTCACTCTTTTTCACGCTATTGAATCTTGCAACTGCACTCTTCTGGTCCATGTTTGTTATGGCTCAAGTTGAGCTTTCACTCACTGTCCACCACTTCTGTTTGCTGCCACCACTGCTGTTTGCCGTGGTCACAGACCTGCCGCTGACTTCCATCCCTCTGGATCCAGCAGGGTGTCCGCTGTGCTCCTGATCCAGCCAGGCGCCCATTGACACTCCCAATCAGGCTAAAGGGTCACCATTGTTCCTGCATGGCTCAGTGCCTGGGTTTGTCCTAATCGAGCTGAACACTAGTCACTGGGTTCCACGATTCTCTTCTGTGACCCACAGCTTCTAATAGAGCTGTAACACTCACCATATGGCCCAAGATTCCATTCCTTGGAATCCCTGAGGCCAAGAATCCCATGTCAGAGAACACTAGGCTTGCCACCATCTTGGAAGCCACTGCCATCATCTTGGGAGCTCTGGGAGCAAGGACCCCTCCCACCTCCTCATAACATTAGTCCAATTGATCACAGAATACCAATCTCCTTTATCTTGTTGCCGAGCTTGCCTCTTTTTTTTTTTTTTTTTTTTTTTTTGACAGAGTCTGGCTGTGTTGCCCAGGCTGGAGTGCAGTGGTGCAATCTTGGCTCACTGCAACCTCAACTCCAAGATTCAAGCGATTCTCCTCCTTCAGCCTCTCAAGTAGCTGGGACTACAGGTACCTGACACTATGCCCAACTAATTTTTGTATTTTTGTTTTGTTTTGTTTTTAGTAGAGATGGGGTTTCACTATGTTGGTCTGGCTGGTCTTCAACTCCTGACCTTGTGATCCACCTACCTTGGCCTCCCAAAGTGCTAGGATTACAGGAATGAGTCACTGTGCCTGGCTGAATTGTTAGTACTGTATTGAACCCAGCTGATACTTTTGTATGTTCAAACATATTTAATCCTTTGTAGTCTAGAGTTAGACTTGAGGATCTATAAGTTTTTCCTGGAGGTCTTCTTTCTGACAAACCACAAAAGAAGGGATTTGTGGCTATTATTATAATTGCATTTAACATGTTTTTAAAGTAAAGACAAAAATTCTTGATAGTCTGTCTCTGAGTATTTTTTATCATTTTAAAAAATAACCATGTGAATGCTTGTAAATAGACCTAAAGATTCCACCTAAAATACCCAGTTAAAACAAGACAAAGATAATATTTTCACCTGCAAACCCATATCCATCACACTTCATACAGACATCACATTTATTCCAGTAATATATTTGTGTATGGGTATGTGTAAGAGTACATGCTTACATTGCTATAGAGAAATACCTGAGGCTGGGTAATTTATAAAGAACGAGGTTTAATTGGCTCACAACTCTGCAGGCTGTACAAGCATGGCACCAACATTGCTGGCTTCTGGGGAGGCCTCAAGGAGCTTTTACTCATGGTGGAAGGCAAAATAGGAGCAGGCACTACCCATGGCAAGAGTGGGAGCAAGAAAGTGATGTTGGGGGTGGTGTGCTACACACTTTTTTTTTTTTTTTTTTGAGACTGAGTCGCGCTCTGTCGCCCAGGCTGGAGTGCAGTGGTGCAATCTCAGCTCACTGCAACTTTCACCTCCCTGGTTCAAGCAATTCCCCTGCCTCAGCCTCCTGAGTAGCTAGAAGTATAGGCACACGCCACCACGCCTGGCTAACTTTTTTGTATTTTTAGTAGAGGTGGGGTTTCACCATGTTGGCCTGACTGGTCTCGAACTCCTGACCTCAAGCAATCTGCCAGCCTCAGCCTCCCAGAGTGGTGAGATTACAGGCGTGAGCCACCGTGCTCTGCTACCACCCTGCTGCTACGCACTTTTAAATGACCAAATCTCATGAGAACTATCTTTTTTATTGTTTTTGGTTTTGTTTGTTTGTTTGTTTGTTTTGTTTGTTTTAAAGAGTGGAGAGTTTAATAATATAATATTCCTCCTGTGGAGATGTCACCTTAACTGCTCTTAGGCGATTTTGGGCGACAACTCTTTCTGGCTACTTCCTGCTGAATGGTGTGTCCGTGCGTGATTCAGTTTGCAGCACCGTTTGGAGTTTGTTTTGGAGTTTGTTTGCTTCTAGGCTGGAGGAAACAATTTGAATTATAGTATTGAGTATACAGTGTCCAAATATTGAAAAAAGACAGGCTCTCTGTCCAATATTTCACTTAGGAGGTGCTACCATGTATAACCCTGTTGTAAATAGCAGACTGAGTATAGCAATTCCCACAAGTGTGGTGTAGTAGACAATTTCCATCTAAAATTTTACTTGCCAAGATATAGAATTTTCCTTTGCGGGGTTCTATGAAGTTTCTTGGTTTCATTTTCCCAAACAAAGAAACCTCCAGGTTGTGGGCACCCTACTCACTTTCATTACCTGGCAGAATTTGCAGGATAATTGCCCAGAACTAGCATATTGATCCAGATTTCTACATTACTCATCCCTTTCTGTTTCTTCCAAGCTTCCAAGTTACCACTTAATTCACGGGAACAGGCAGGGTTAGTTTAAAATGTAGGCAAAAGCTTAAAAACAATTAATGAGACATTTTAATGACAAAAGTATGATAAGCTTTGGAGCACAATTCCTTTCTCTAGTCCTTATTTTTTGGTAAAAATAAATTATGATAGGACCGTGTGTGTTAATTGTAGTAGGCCTGATTATTTGCATAAAGTGTAGCAAGAATGGTTATTTCTACATAGGCCTTTTGAACTGGCTTTGATGGAACTCTGTTCCACAAGGAATTTCAGGTAAGACCTTTAAAGCCGAGCCCAGGGCCAAAGTGGTGGCTCACGCCTGTAATTCTAGCACTTTGGGAAAAAAAATGCTGAGCCCAGTCATGTGTTTATATCCTCAAATACTTGTGAGTTGGGAAAATTCTCTGCTTGTGAGGTCCCAGGATAAACTTGGAGCTCCCCGACCTGTTATGTTAGAAAGTGACATTCTTTACTGCCCCAGGTCAGGAACTCTGTGCAGGGATGGTGTAGACAAGGTATGAGGCCAGAGAACTCACTATCTTGAGTGCAGTACCAAGTGGGATGGTCATTCATGAGAATTCTGCCCCCATAGTCCAATCATCTCCCACCAGACCCCACTTTCAACACTGGAGATTGCATTTCATTATGAGATTTGAGCAAGGACACACATCCAAATTATATCAGTATATAAAAACCATTATAACTTTTATTTATTAGCTCCTATTTTGAAGCATAGTTTTACTGTTTATTCCTTCTACAGTTATATTATCATCTGATCCCCATAACAATTACATTGCCTTTACCTTTCAATAAACAGCTTTTTGTGTGGTATTACATTGTACACCAGTGTCCAGTAATACCCATAAAATTCCTCCACTATGCCAACGGCATTTTACTTATAGAACAAACAATTTCAGGTCCCTTTCTTGGGGTTGTGCCAAGAGAATGTGGACAATTCCACAATCAGAATACACTTTTTACCTCATACTATATTAATTGGTACTGGTTATAAAGGATCTGTAGATACTTCTCTTGCATCATCCTCCTAAGATTTTTTTTTTTTTTTTTTTTGGTAAATTCATTAGGGCTGGAATAAATTGATTAAATTTGTCACAATCCTTTACTATCTGAGGAGTTGGTAGAACAGTCGCACCACCTAATATCTTATATTAAAACATTACCATTTTAATGGTCACTGCTTTCTTTTTTTGCCATTTTTAATTAATCATCTGAACAACTACACATAGCTTAATTTATTCAAATGTTTTCCCCATTGGTTTATTTCTTCATTTTTGTTTATACAACATCTCCATGTCAGCCTGTCTTGTGAATAACGGGCTTACAAGGAGCACAAGAAGTTATGGGGAGACCCTCCTCTAGTGTCAATGATCACTTGGGCCAAAAGCATAACATTTGGGGATAATTTAATATTTTTTATAACCAATCTAAAGTTGTGAATATTCTCAAGATTCTACTCTATTTAATGTCTATGGATGGAATTGGATAAATTCCTTTATCCAGTTATGATCTATGCACTTCTACTTTCCAATAGCTGAGCAGATTTGGAGTTTTGATGTTCATACCCATTTCTGTAAGGTTTGAAGATAATTGAGAAGCTGACTAAGACCCACCATGCTCAGCAGTCTTTGATTGCTAGGGAAATAGATCTCTCGGTCACGAATGCATAAATACATTTGCATAAATGCATAAAGTGCATTTCAGTAGTGACTCACCAGGAAACTGTTGATGTCAGCCCACAAAGGGACTTAACTCTTTGACTGATTGCTCCTGTGTTCAGGTTGTCTCTTTTTTCCCTTCCTCTATGAACTGCATAGTCCCTAGTGTGATCATGAGTCAGATGAGGTTGTTTTCTCATCAAAGAAAACATCTTCTTAACTATCAAAAACCGTCTGACTAAACCTGGAAGAGGATTCTCTAGCTCAAATTGAGCCTTGAGATGACTGTATTCCAGTCTGACAGCTAAACTGAAATATTTTGAGAGATTCTGACACCAAACCATCTGGCTGAGTAGCTCCTAGTTTCATGACCCTCAGAAAGCATACAATACTAAATGTTTATTATTCAAACTGCTAAGTTTTAAGTGATTTGTTATGATAGAAGAGATAACTAATGTAGTACCAAGTGCTTGGTTCACTTCCAATCTTTCTGAAATTTTAAAAATTCATTTGGAAATAGAAATGAAATTATAACTTCTCATAATTTGTGGGTTGCAGTGGAAGCCGTGCTTGAGGGAAATATATGGCATTGAATGTGTACATTAGAGAAGAAGAGAGATCTAAAATCAATACCATAAATTTCCAACTTAGGAAACTAGTATAAGAAGAACAAATTAAATCTCAATAAACAGAAGGAAAGAAATAATTAAAAATAAGAACAGAAATCAATGTAATTAAAAACAAGCACAAAGATAATCAATAAAATCACAAACTGGATCTTTGAGAAGATCAATAACATTTAAAAATACCTAGCAAGTCTAACGAAGAAAATTTTAAAAAACACAAATGATTAATATTAGAAATGAAAGAGGGGCTATTACGACTCATCCTGAGATATTAAAAACATAATAAATAAATATTATGAACAACTCTATGCCCACATAGTGGATAAAATTAACACACAAAAAAGAAATATTTTGCTATAAATATAACAAAGTATGTTAAACATCTACATGAGGGAAACTATAAAACTTTGATACAATTTTTTTCAAAAGATGTAAATACATGAAGCGATATTCCATGTTCATTAAGAGGGAGACTTGATCTGTAAATTCAACGCAATACTAACAAAACCACAGGTTTTCTTGTGGATGTCAACCAACTGATTCTGAAGTTAATATAGAAAAGCAAAAGACCTCAAATAGCCAACACAATACTGAAAAGGAAAACAAAGTTAGAGGACTGACATTACCTGAATTCAAGACTTATTATAAAGCTACAGTAATTAAGATAATATGGTATTGGTAAAATAAATAGAGGAAAGGCTTAATGAACCAAGAGCTCAGAAAACAGACTCAGTAATAGAATAAAATAATTTTTGACAAAGGTGATACATTTGGACATATCTAATACATGATTTCTATAAAAAATATACAAGAACTCTTAAAACCTGATAATCAGAAAATAAACAACACAACTAAAAATGGGTGAAAGTTCTGACCAGAAACTTTACTTAAAATTTTACACATGGAAAATAAGCATATGCATCGGTATTCAACATTATATGTTAGAGAATTGCAAGTCAAAACAAACACAATGTGAAACTCAAACACACCTATTAGAATGGCTTAAATCCAAAACACTGACAAATACCAAATGCTGATGAACATGTGGAGCAATTCTCATTCATTGCTGGTGTGAATGCAAAATATATTTACCAAATAACAGAAATACAAGTCAATTGAACAGATTAGAGAACCCAGAAACAAACTCACAAATTGAGTCAACCAAGTTTTGACAAAGATGTGAGCATCATGCAACAAAGAAAAGTTTATTATTTTCAAGAATAGTGCTAGGAAAATTAGATATTCATAAGCAAAAAGAAATAGTTAACTTTGATTTATACCTCACAAGATATACAGAATTTAACTCAAAATAGACAAAACACCTGCATAGATAATCCAAAATTCCGAAACTTCTACAAATAAACATGTTGTGATATTGAGTTAGGCAAAGAATAGCTTAGCTATAATACCAAGAGGATGATCCACAGTAGAAAAATATTGAGAGAAGACCATAAGTAACATAGGTGTTGAAACCAACAAGCAGGGAATTTTAAATAGGGGTCATTAAGATGTTAACATCACCAATGGAAAAGGTAGAAAACATGAATATTTATCTTGACTAATCTAAATATCTATATTGAGAGAAAATATTTGTGAACTAAAAAATTTTATAATCAAAGTACTTGTTGAGGTTAAAGGAATGAGGATAAAGTAAGAACATTTCAGAACAACAAAAACTTACAGAGTTTACCAGCCACTAACCTCCTAGTTCTGAAGGACACACTTCATGAAGAAGAAGGAGGAGGAGAAAGAGAAAGAAAGCAACAACAACAACAAAGGACCCTGTGTGAAAAATCTGTAATACAAGAGGAAAGATGAGCAAGGGAATAAGAAAAGCTGTAAATTAATGTAAATACATTGTCTCTGTAATAATGTCTAGTCTGTGAATTTTTTAAAAAGACTAAAATTGAGAACATCAACTGCATGTAAGTCCAGGAAATACGAGGGAGACTGAAATCCCCTAAAGAATGTGTATATTTGGCCGGGCGCGGTGGCTCAAGCCTGTAATCCCAGCACTTTGGGAGGCCGAGACGGGCGGATCACGAGGTCAGGAGATCGAGACCATCCTGGCTAACACTGTGAAACCCCGTCTCTACTAAAAAATACAAAAAACTAGCCGGGCGAGGTGGTGGGCGCCTGTAGTCCCAGCTACTCGGGAGGCTGAGGCAGGAGAATGGCGTAAACCTGGGAGGCGGAGCTTGCAGTGAGCTGAGATCCGGCCACTGCACTCCAGCCTGGGGAACAGAGCGAGACTCCGTCTCAAAAAAAAAAAAAAAAAAAAAAAAAAAGAATGTGTATATTTGACCAGCCACAGAGGCTCATGCCTGTAATCCCAGCACTTTGGGAGACCGAGGCAGGTGGATCGTTTGAGGTCAGGAGTTGGAGACCAGCCTGACCAACATGATGAAACCTTGTCTCTACTAAATATACAAAAAAATTAGTCAGGCGTGGTGGTGTGCACCTGTAGTCTCAGCTACTTAGGAGGCTGAGGCAGGAAAATTGCTTGAACCCGGGAGGCAGAGGTTGCAGTGAGCCAAGATGATGCCACCGCACTCCAGCCAGAGTGACAGAGCAAGATGCTGTTAAAAAAAAAAAAAAAAAGTGTGCATTTTGGTAATCTTTTCAAGAAAACAACTGAGACATTGATTTTCATTAGACTTTTCTAATGTGTTATAAATTATGTTAATTTTAAAGAAAAATAGTTAACAGAATGAAAGAAATATAAGTTTCAAAAGACTAGGTGAAGAAAATTGTGGAAACAAATAAAAAATCATTCCTAGAAACACAAATGTTTAAAATTTAAAACAAAACATTGAAACGGGACAAATGTAAAACACAAAATTGGCTTAAGTATATTAATAATCAAAATAAGTGTTTTGAACTAAATACACTATTGAAAATATTGACAACTTAGGTTTATTTTTTAATACTACCATATGCTGTTTAAAAAGATGTTTGTAAAGAATGAAAATAAAAGGTGGAAAATGACAGTTAAAAAATTCAGAGTAGATATATTTATATCTGACCACGTAGACTTTAAGCCACATCCGAGATTATTAGTGTCAGGTATATTTAACTGTCTAAGAAATTGTGACAATTTCAAACATCCATATAAAAAAAAAATGATCATAAAAGACTGAAAACAAAATTGTTAGAAGTACAAGTGGAAATGACAAACATGTTAACGTAAGAGAGATTTTTGAACATATTCCACTAGTCAATAAGAAAAAAATAAAATTACAGTGTCTGAATATAAAATTAACAACCTAATTGAAAGGAGACACACACAACCCTGAACTTAAAAATTAGGTAACATATATATTTTTTGGAACACACAAAATATTTACCAACAAGATCTATGCTCATACCCTCCTCCACATCCCCGCCACTCCCCCAAAAGAGAAGAAAGCCTCAGCTTCATTTCAGGAAATATTAAGAACTAGCAAAAGACAAACCTCAGAAAAAAATGTGAAACTAACATAGAACTTGAGAAATGCCTTTAGAAGCCGAAATTTCTTTTGAACTTAAAAGACCTCGTAGAAGCAGCAGAGGATGGAAGGTAGCTGTGTCTGATCTTGCGTTTCCCATAGTTGCCTTGAGAAAATCGCCTCCCCCAAGCATCACAGAAATGAGAAAGTGGCACTTTGTGAGATATAATAGACTTTTGCCTTTTTATGGCTCCCCGGAATCTTTTGAATGCCTTTCCTATATTTTGAAATTTCTACATGTTCTGAATCCTACCTACCTAAAATAGGGAAGCCAGGATGGAATGCCTCAATTTCATTTGCAGCTCTAATGTTTTAATGATCTAGGCTTCTTTAGTTAGATACGTATTTAGGATAATTTGTTTTAGAATAGATAAAATGAAAGAGGCAACACGAAGCAGACCCGTCTTGTTTTAGCTGTTTGCCTGTATCAGAGAAATGAAATCCACATTTGCAGGGTTCCCAGAGATAGAGTCCTTTGCCCACTATAATCAGTAGAATGTAAGTACATAAGGTTAGCAGCCAGCATCACAAGACGGCCCAAAAACCTGCCTTCCGCGGTGTACCCCTTATATAACTTCCCTCTGTGAGTATGGTCAGAGCCTGTGACTGTGATAGGGCATCACTCCGGTGATGAGTTTTGAATGAACCAAAAGAGCATCCTAGCCCAATTAGGTGAGGCTCTAAAGGGGAAGTTGAAGAGACTCAATGTATGAGAACGCGTTTGGAGGAACATACACGGACAAAAGCTGTGGGTGGCTTCTGGGAGCCTAAAGTGACACCTAGACTTCAGCCAGCAAAAAATGGAGGCCTCAGTCCCACAATCAGAAGGAACTAAACTCCATCAAAAGCACACGTATTTGGAAGAGTACCCCTGGCTCCAGAAAGAACCGTAGCCAAGTCAATACTGTGATTTCAACCCGTGGGACCCTGAAAAGGGTATGCAACCATCTGAACCTGGGCTTCCAACCCCAGTAACCATGGGATTCACAGTGGTTTGCTATTTTAAGACACTAAATGAGTGGTAGTTTGTAACACAGTAATACAAAACTAATACACACACTGTTGTAGGTGCTTATGGTGAAAAGTTACAGGATTTTACATATCGACTCTCAGCCAAAAATGATATAGCTATTTATCCTGTCTACAAAGCTCTAGTTTTACAAATAAAAGAAGAGATCAACACAAACAAGAAGGAAAAATAAGACCAGAATGGGTGTGGTGGTTCACACCTGTAACCCCAGCACTTTGAGAGGCCGAAGCAGAAGGATGGTTTGAACTCAGGAGTTCAAGACTAGCCCTGGCAACATAGAGAGACCCTGACCCCGCCTCTACAAAAAAAAAAAAAAAAAAAAAAAAAAAAGAAAAAGAAAAAGAAAAAGAAAAAGAAAAAATAATTAGCTAGATGTGGTGGCACACGTCTGTGGTCCCAGCTACTTGGGGGCTGAGGTAGGAGAATAGCTTGAGCCCAGGAGGTTTAGACTCCAGTCACCTGGGGCAGTGCTACTACACTCCAACCTGGGCAACAAAGTGAGAACTTGTCTCAAAAAAAGAAAAAAAAAAAAAAAAAAGACCAAAATAAACACAAGAGATGCTGTGTTTCAGAGACATTAAGTAACTTAGGCAGGTCTTGAAAGTTTTTTAAGTTTTATGTATATATAAAACTTACATACACACAGACATATATATATACACACACACATATATCTAATATATATTTTAGTCTTACAAATAAGTGATTGACATATGAAATAATAGAATTTGATATCAGTATATTTTTTAAATTTACTTAAGTAGAGATCAAAATGAAGAAATTAATTTTATTTACTAAACAGTATTAATTTCATTATTAAACAGAATTTTCCAAATTAACTTATTGAGAAAGAATTTACAAATTAGTAACTTATTGTCTACACCTAGTTAAAAATTTTAGAAAACAGCACTTTCTTTACCAAATAATATCACTGATTCAGTGGTTGTCTGAATAGACACTAAGCAAGCTCCAATAATGAATGTAACTGCAGAAGTTATACATGACTTAGATGAGCCAAGACACCTTAATGACCACACACGGAGTTCTAGATTCACATAGCTGGAATCATGACAGACCTTTGAGTACTCAAGGTTCTAGGAAGTAGATGGGGCTTGAAAAAAGCTAAATAATGTAGGGTGTAATAGGATATTGCATATATTTCAGATTTTATTCTACTGTTAAAGGGAGCCATCTGTAAGGAGTCCCATTCTTCTGCCTTCCTTACAATCTGTTTACCCGTTCTCTCTCTTGTTTTTCTCCCTTGTAGATCTTCAGGCTTGGACACCTATAGGAGTTCATGTAAGGCTAGGAGGTTCACACACCCTGGTTTCTCTGTAGGGCAGACAGTGGGAGATGTAACAGTGGAATCAGAAAGAGCAAAGAAGAAGCTGTATCTCAAGTCTAGGTAAAGTAGGTCATTTGAATTAGGTTGGCAGTAGTGAAGTAGGTGAGGCATCATCCAATTTCAGATTTATTTTGAAGATAGAACTGACAGAGCTTGCTAATGGATAGTAGGAATTAGGAAAGACAGTTAGCTTTTTGGTTTATGTAATTAACTGAATAGTGGCCTCCATTTGCAGTCATGAGGTTTGTGAAGGAGTAGATCTGTAGAAGAAACCAATAATTCTGTTTGTGTCGTGTTAAGTTAAAGATGTCTACTAGGCATTCACTTAAAGATGTCAAGTAGGTAAATGGAGTTAAAATCTATTTAGAAGAGAAGTCAAACTGGATAAATGTTTTCAGGTGCTGGTCTAGAAATGGTATTTAAACCTAGTGGACTGGGCAAAATGTCCTTTTTTGTATATAACAAAAAGACTTTGCAGGCAACCCATACTAGAAATGTATAACTATGTGTCAAAACACCAAGCATGACCTGAATATATAAATATTGTTTAAACTTTGTAAGAATATATACATTGTAGCCTGGCGCAGTGGCTGACACCTGTAACTCAGCTTTTGGGAGGCCGAGGAGGGTGGATAACCTGAGGTCAGGAGTTCAAGACCAGCCTGACCAGCATAATGAAACCCTGTCTCTACTAAAAAAAATACAAAAAATAGCTGTGCTCAGTGGCAGAATCCCGGGAGGCAGAGGTTGCTGTGAGCTGAGATCACGTCTTTGCACTCCAGCCTGGGCAACAGAGAAAGACTCCATCTCAAAAAAAGAATATATACATTGTATATCAGCATTATCATTTCCATAATATTAACTGATGATCTTGGCTCCTATTTTTTTTTTTTTTTTTTTGAGACGGAGTCTCACTCTGTTGCCCAGGCTGGAGTGCAGTAATGCGATCTTGGCTCACTGCAAGCTCCACCTCCCGAGTTCACACCATTCTCTTGCCTCAGCCTTCTGAGTAGCTGGGACTACAGGAGCCCACCACCACGCCTGGCTAATTTTTTTGTATTTTTAGTAGAGACGAGGTTTCACCGTGTTAGCCAGGATGGTCTCGATCTCCTGACCTTATGATCTGCCCCCCTCTGCCTCCCAAAGTGCTGGGATGACAGGCGTGAGCCACCGTGCCCGGCGGATCTTGGCTACTTTCAATGTAGGAGTTTGCATGACTAAACTGTAGTAACAATAATAATAAAAATAGAAATAATGATGCCAGAGAGTTAACTAGGCATGAATCAAAAGGAGACACCAATAGGTCTAATAAA
This sequence comes from Piliocolobus tephrosceles, assembly GCF_002776525.5. Classification (NCBI taxonomy): domain Eukaryota; kingdom Metazoa; phylum Chordata; class Mammalia; order Primates; family Cercopithecidae; genus Piliocolobus; species Piliocolobus tephrosceles. The sequence continues at coordinate 10,922,236 of NC_045436.1, read as the reverse complement.
CATACGAAAAAAATTTTCATTTCCTTAGTCATCAAGCAAATAAGACATAAAAGCACAATGTTACACAACTTCACAGTAACCACTATGTAAATGATAGGTGATACCAAGTGTTGTATAGATTGGGGAGTAATAAAGTCTTTTGTACAAGGCTGGTAGTTCTGTTCACTGGCAAAATCATTTTGAAAAGCAGCTTTGAAGTTTCTCGTAAAGCAAATGTATGTCTACTATGTGACTCAAAAATTCCTCTTCCAGGTATACACTCAAAAGAAATGTGTATATATTTTTACTAAAGTCACGTAAAAAATGCTTATAGCAGGGCTATTTACTCTGGCCCTAAAGTTGAAATTACACAAATGCCTTTCAGCTGAAAAGGTAAGTAAATTGTGGCAAATTCACAATATGGTCTACAATGCAGTGATAATAATCAACTATAATTATACATAACAATATTAATACAAATGAATCTCTTATACATAATGCTGGGCAAAGAAAGCCAGATGAAAGAGTTAAAATACTGTATGATTTAGTTTATATCAAAAAGTTCAAAAATGAGCAAAGAAGTGAGAATGAATAAATAAGAAGTTAGAATAGAAGTCACTCTTGGAAGGTGTAGTACCTAGAAATAGGTAGAAATGAATTTCTGGAAAGTTTGTAGTGTTCAATTGGGAATGTATACTGAGATCTGTACACATTTTATTTGTGGAGTTCTCTTTTTTCACACTTATTTTTATGTATTAAATTCTTCAAAACAAAATCAAATAATTACATTTATTTTGTGTTTTTTATGTGCCAAGCTGCGGCTTCTCAATCTAGGTACAATTTCTGCATTTATAACACAGTTCTGCAAGGAGAACATTGACATTTTAGTGAATAAATCGTGATATATTGAAAATATAACTGAAAAGATTAACATTAGCATTTATTATTGTATATAATTATTTAAAATCACATGAAGGTCGAGCATGGTGGTTCACTCGTGTAATCCCAGCATTTTGGGAGGCTGAGCCAGGCAGATCATTTGAGGCCAGAAGTTCGAGACCAGCCTGGCCAACATGGCAAAACTCCGTTTCTACTAAAAATATGAAAATTAGCCAGGCCTGTAGTGTTGCATGCCTGTAGTCCCAGCTAATCAGGAGGCTGAGGCAAAAAAATGATTTTAATCTGGGAGGCAGAAGCAGTGAGCTGAGATTGCACCACCGCACTCCAACCTGGGTGACAGAGTGAGACTCTATCTCAAAACAAAAAAGCAAACAAAACAAACCACCACCACAACGACAACAACAAAACAAATACATGAAGACAACAATAAACTTCAGTGTAACTAAGTGCTTTTGTTATTAATATGAACCTATTTCCTACCATTGTTTAACTAAAGATTTTAGCCTCGTTTTAAAAGAACACACATTTTTAGACTTTGTAACTTGATTTCAAACACTTACTATAAGTATTCCTGATTCTAAAACCTCTAGAATCTAGTGAAAATTGTATTAAGAGCTTTTATTGGAAGATTAGTGTCATCTTTATTTATGTGCTTAGAAAAATTTGAAAATATAAACTAATCAGAAAAGAGGTACTTACCTGCATATGAGAGTAAGTTTTAAACACCACTTCTATGCCTATATATGGGGGGAGAAAGAAAGATAATTGTAGTAGTCAGTGTTCTCCAGAGACAGAGTCAATAGAATATGTGTATATGATGGGATACATTGTAGGAATCAGCTTATGTAATTAGATTGAGAAGTCTCACAATACATGTCCTGCAAACTGGAGAACCAGGAAAGCCAATTGTGTGATTCAGTTAGAGTCCAAAGGCCTTAGAGTCAGGGGGTCAATGATGCAACTTGCAGTCCCAAGCTAAAGGCCTGAGTAGCATGGTGGTGGGGTGGGCAGCAACAGGGAAGGTGCTATTCTTGGTCCCCAGAGTCCAAAGACCCAAGATATGGGAGCACTGGCAGTGATACTTCAAGTCATACTAGAAGATGGATCTCCCAGCTCAAGAAGACGGAGTGAATTCACCCTTTCTCCAATCTTTTGTTATATTGGGTCCCCAATGAATTGGGTGATACCCTCCCACATCCGTGAAAATGAATCATCTCTACTCAGTCTCTTGATTCAAATACTAACCTCTTCCAGACATACACTCAAGAACGTATGCAAAAATAATGTTTCACCAAGTATTTGGGAATCCCTTAACCTAGTTAAACTGACACATAAAATTAATCATCACAATAATTAAAGAATATTCTTGAACATTAATACTAAAGATTTGTTATTTTCTTGTTATCTACTTCCCTCTACTATCAACCCACCCATTTACAAAAGAATGATCTTGTCTTTTGTCTGTCTTCCCTGTGGTGTGTAGTAAAAGTTCACTCATAATTGAAAATACAGTCTGTGTAAGAGATCTTTCTGTGAAAATAAAGACATGCATGAAGGCCTTACTATAGATTAATTGACCATGTAATTATTTCCACTCAATGACGATGCCTGTAAATTTGAATTACTGCCTGGAGCGGTGGCTCATGCCTGTAATCCTAGCACTTTGGGAGGCCAAGGTGGGCTGATCACTTGAGGTCAGGAGTTTGAGACCAGCCTGGCCAACACGGTGAAAGCTTGTCTCTATTAAAAATACAAAAATTAGCAGGAAATCACTTGAACCCGGGAGGCAGAACTTGTAGTGAGCCGAGCTTGTGCCACTGCATTCTAGCCTAGGCAACAGAGCGAGACTCCTCCTCAAAAAAAAAAAAAAAAAAAAAGAAAAAGAAAAAAATTGAATTACCCAATGCGTAATAACAGGGTGTTTCTTTTTTCTTTTTTTCTTTTTCTTGGTTCCAAAGCACTTTTTATATATCTAATATTATATTTTCCTGAGATTTTTCAATAATTTACATTTTGTGTTTCCCAAACAATTGATGGTAAGCTTCTTAGGTGGAGAAAATACTTTTCATTCATAATGGTAACTTCTAGGTCCAACACACCTTTTTCTTGTGAGTATTTTTCAATACTGATAAATAAAGAAACAGGACAAATATGCCACAGTCTAAATGAACAAGTTGAAATAAATTATATATTCTAGAAAATATACATTTTGGGTAGGATATGTATTTCTAAATATTTTTCCACCAAGTATCCCTTTTTAAAAATGGATTTTTGTTTTTAGAGCAGTTTTAGGTTCACAGCAAAATTGAGCAGAAGGTCCAGAAATTTCCCACGAGCCTCCTCCCCCCAACACATACATAGCTTCTCCCACTATCAACATGCCCCCAGAGTGATATGCTTGTTGCAGTCAGTGAAACTTCACTGATACATTATTACTACCCAAACTCTGTGTTTATGTTAGGGCTTACTCTTGGTGCTGTACATTCTACAGGCTTAAGCAAATGCACAATGGCGGTGAGTATCCACTATTATAGTATTAGAACACTCACTTTCCTAAAAATCCTCTTTGCTCTTTTGCTCTTCCTATTCATCCCTCTGTCCCCACTAAGTCCCTGGAAACCACTTTTCTTTTCTTCCACTCTCTCCTTCGTTTCACCTTTTCCAGAATATCATGTAGTTGGAATCATAAAGTATGTAGCCTTTGCAGATTGGCTTCTTTTAGTAATATGCATTTAAGTTTCCTCCATGTTTTTTCATGGCTTGACATTTCTTTTTAGTGCTAAGTAATATCCCATTGTCTGGGTGCACTGCAACTAATTTATCTACTCACCTGCTGAAAGGCATCTTGGTTTCTTCCTGGTTTTCGCAATTGTAGACAAAGCTATTCTGAACATCCACGTGCAGTTTTTCTCAATTCTCTTGAGTAATACCAAATAACTCATTGCTGGATTGCCAAGTATCTCTTTTGTTATTTTCTCTTTAGGCAAAAAATGTCTCAGTGATTCTTATTTCACAACAGACTTAATTTATTATAATAATGTTATTTTTAGTTTTATATTGATAAAAGCAATACAGAAATAAACATAATGTAAAAACCATGAGAAGTAATAACATAACTTATAAATATTTGAATTGCGTATTATAACCTGTACTGATCCATAAATTCTAAGAACCAAAAGCAGTTATCCAATTATCTAGAGCAGTGGCTAACCAGGGTCATTCTATTGCATTCACAGTTTGACTTTCTACAAGTTGAGAATGATAAAACCTTAATATTAACACCGGGTTGAAATGAAATAATTGCAATTGCTACTAGAAAATTAATATATCTATTTTAGCTATTAGAAAAAAATACCAATTGCAAAATGAAAAATCTAATAGTTCAAACATTATGAATATAGAAAAATATAAATTAGTTGTGATTGTGTAATGTAAGGAACTGTATCTGGTTATATTTCACAAAATAAATAAATATTTGAGAGTAAAACAAAATTAAATTGAAATCACAGACAATTTTCTTCTACTACTTGCCACAAATAATATAACTAAACTATGGGCCACTGAATAAATACCAGCAAAGCACAGCAACCCCTAGAAGAAAACAAACATTTGAACTTGAAATAAAGGAAGCTTTGCATATGTGCCCAGCAAAAAAAAATCTATTTATTAAAATAAATTACATCTCCATTTTTTAGTTTGAGTTTCTGTCTAGAATAAATAGAGAATGATCCATAGCAAGCAGGAAATCTCACAGAGTTGCAGAGCAGCAATATGAATACTACATTACTTAAAATTAATTTTCAACTATAAACTTTTCAAAAACCAGCACACATATAATAAAAAAAATGAATTTGAATGAGTGGTAGTAGGATTGAGACAAAAAAGGAAGAATGAGGAAATGAGAGATACAGCTAGAAGGTAGAAAAAGAGAAAGATATTTCTAAATGCAATAGCATACCCTTTACAGTTAGTCTACATAAAGGGATATGATTGATTATATGTAATATAAATTTCCTTTGACATTTAGATTCCTTTAATAAAATGCCACTGAAATTTTAAGTTTAAAATTAATCTAGAGAGTTACAGTAAGATCAGAGTGTTGCTTCATTGATACAAAACACTTCCATTTATTATGTTATTTTAAGAACTACACATTAGAACCTTTTTTGTGTCAGGAGATAAATATAATAGTATCACAGATGATGAAATTTATCAAGCTGCAGAAAATGATTTCGGATTCAGTAAAAGACACAGAGAAAAATATATGTATTTATATATTGTCTGTCTATTTATCTTGTCTATCTCTATCTATCTGTCTGTCTGTCTGTCTATCTATCTATCTATCTCTCTATCGATCATCTATCTATCTATAATTGTTACTATGGGAATACACTTAAGGAGCAAAAAAAAAGAGTTTAAAGTTAGCCAAAGACAGGTATGGGAAAGTATGTTGATGCTTTGAGAAGGGAGGTCCTGGTACAGAAGGATAAGAAGTAATTATGAAGAGTGAATTTTAGAAGAAAAAGTTAAATGTGGGCAAAGACAGAAAACAGAAAACAAAGTCTACGTCAAAAGTTATTCAATGTGGCCTGTAATCCCAGCACTTTGGGAGGCTGAAGTGGGTGAATCACGAGGTCAAGAGAGCGAGACCATCCTGGCCAACATGGTGAAACCTTGTTTCTACTAAAAATACAAAAATTAGCCGGGCATGGTGGCAGACATCTGTATTCCCAGCTACTTGGGAGGCTGAGAAAGTAGAATCACTTGGACTCTGGAAGCGGAGATTGCAGTGAGCCAAGATTATGCCACTGTACTCCAGCCTGGTGACTGAGCAAGACTCCATCACCAAAAAAAAAAAAAAAAAAAAAAATTATTCAAGGTGAATACCAGTTTAGCAATTTAGCTCCATTGCAGATTACTGAATGTCATCCTTATGATTTTGGCTTTAATTCTGTGATAAATAATGCACTTTTAGAAATATCAGTAGGAAAATGGAATAATGAGAGGTGTACCTTAGAAAAAATAGTTCTTGTGTACTGCATTGTTTAAAGCTCCAATAATAAACAGTGTCAAGATCCATTTGAGTGTCTGTTGCTTACTTATTTTTTTAGAATTTATGAGACATATCACCAAGAAAATACTAACTTGAACTATACTACTTTTGTTCTTTCAAGAATTGACCTAAGAACAGTTAAATACAGATGACCCTTAACAACATGGCTTTGAACTGCTTGGGTCAACTTATATGTAGATTTTTCTCTGGCTTTGCTATCCCTGAGACAGAAAGACCAACCCCTCCTTTTCCTCCAGCATCTCAGCTTGCTCAATATGAAGATCACAAGGAGGAAGACCTATGTGATGATCCACTTATACATAATCAATAATACATATATATTTTTTTCCTACGATTTTTTGTTTGTTCATTTTTGACAGAGTCTGGCTCTGTCACCCAGGCTGGAGTGCAATGGCATGATCTCAGCTCACTGCAACCTCAACCTCCTGAGTTCAAGTGATTCTCATGCCTCAGCCACCCGAGTAGCTGGGATTATAGGTATGTGCCACCACACCCAGCTAATTTTTATATTTTTAGTAGAGACGGGGTTTCACCATGTTGGTCAGGCTGGTCTCTAACGTCTGACCTCAAGTGATGTGCCTGCCTCAGCCTCCCAAAGTGCTGGGATTACAGGCATGAGCCACTGTGCCCAGGGATGACTTTCTTAATAATATTTTCTTTTTTCCAGTTTGCTTTGTTATAAAAATACGGCATGTAATACCTACAAAATATGTGCTAATCAACTCTTAATGTTATTGGTCAGACTTTTTGTCAACAGTAGGTGATTTGTAGTTAGGTTTTGAGGAAGTCAAATGTTCTATGTAAATTTTTGACTATGTAGGACTCGGTGACTCTATGCCCACGTTGTTAATGGTATACTGTACTTGCTCACGTATATTTTTCTGTCGAATGAGATTTTGATTATATAAAGAACAGTTTTACAACTTACTAAAAACAACTAACAAAGGTGTAATCTAGTATGTGTTTCAATGAATTATATAAAAATATTTTTGTTAGCTACAAAACAATTTATAAAATGGATTTTCTTTGTTGTCTTAAACTGGCTACTAGAAAATTTACAGTTTAAGAATATGCAGTGAATGAATAATTCCTTACAATGTACACTGTGTGGTATGAAGACTAAGCCTCTGTCTAATAGTGTCTAGTAGATGTTATTATTATCCATATTTGCTTATGAGGAAAATCACACATGAGAAATTAATTGTATTGACCAAGGGAACAAGAACTCACTGTTAGGACTGGTATTTCGATCCATGTAACCTGGACACAGAGGTCACACTTCTAATATGTTGTTATGCTGCATCTCATCAATCAGGATCTTGTTCTAGAAGCACTGAAGTAATCTGATTGTTTTTTACTTATGAAAATTGTATAAAACATTTGAGTAAATATAAATAATATTGTGTAGTATAATTATTTAGGAAAGTATTATGTTTGTGTGTATAATATATGCAGTTCATCCAATGTGTTTGGATTTTAAGTTTTTTGAAAATATTTGCTGTTGTAAGCAGAAATTTCTCTAATCCATGGTTATTATTTGTATTGGAGTAATTTCTTAAAAGTAAAATGCCTGACAAATATACACATCTATTTGTATTTGTGTGTGTGTATATAGGTGTATGTGTGCATAGGTATATTTGTGTGTGTGTGTGTTTATATATGTATATTTCTGAAGGTAATTCAAAAATGCACCTGAGCAGTTGATGCCAATTTGGCTTATAGAGATTAGAATTAACTCCTTTTAAAAAGTGGGTCTGGAGTCATCTGAGTTCATTGAGATGTTCAAACAATATTCAAAGTTGCAGATAATTCTATGACCCAAACACATCAAATTGTTTGTATTGTTTTAATGAAAAATGCTGATTTCTTTTGGAAAATACCATCATATTAATTTAAGCACCAAGACTCTCCTCACATACTTGCTGGAAGAACTTTCTCTGAACTAACCTTCCCATTATTGGACACTGCTTCATTTTATTTCACTAGTGCCTGCAGTGTCTGTATCATACCACTTAGCATGTTGTGTGAGATATGATGATAGAATTAGTAACTTTATCTGAAAGTTTTAGGTTACTTGAAAAAAACTAAAAGGTCCTATTTACTTGTACATGCTGGGAACTTAGAACAGAGTTTAGCATATTGTAGGGAATTTAATAACCATATGTTAAATAAATGAATGAACATAGTCATATACAAGCTGAGCGGGAGTAAAGAGGACCTTGATACTGCAAGACAATGAAAAAAATATTTTACCCAGATTTTTGAGGAGGTAAAAATAAAGATAATATTGGATATCAATAACTTGTCAATAACCATTTAGAGCTTCCCTGAAAGTGAATGTAATAAATATTTAGAAAGGAAAAAATAAAAGCTATCTGCTAGGTTTATTTTCATTCTCTTGCAATGCTTAGCTCTTTCAGACCAAGATTGAATTAGAAATTTAAATTTTTGCAGAAATCAAAGTTCAGGCACAGAAGTCTTTGCAGGTAAAATACACCAAATATTTTTAAAATAACTCTATTGTATTTCCATCCATCAGCAACGAATAATTTGGAAATAAAATTAAGAAAACAATTCTACATATAAGAACACTATAAATATATGTATTAACAATATATCTTTATTATATATATTTTTATATAACATAAATAAAATATAGTGCACAAGTTTTACATTGAAAACTAGAAAACATTATTGCAAAAAGTTAAAGAAGATCTAAATAAATGATGAGCTATTCTAAACTATTGAATTGGATAACTGAAAAGTAAGATGACAATTGTTCCTAAATTGATCTAGAGAACCTCTACACTTGCTGTCAAAATTCCATAACCTCAAAAACAGTGTGAAAGTGAAAGAAGTCAGATAAAAAGACCACATATTGTGTGAAATATCTAGAAAAGGTAAATATGTACAGAGAGAATGTAGATTAGAAGTTGCCTGAGTCCTTTAGTCTTAGTTAATTTTTTAATAATTAGTTTTTTACTTCATATGAATTACTTATCCTCTGCTAAACTATAGAAAAATAGCTGGAATAAGGTAGGAGATAGGATTGACTAAACTGGCATGACAGATGATTTTCAGTTAATGGAAAATGTTCTAAAATTGAAAGTTACACATTCTATAAATTTACTAAAATTCATTGAATTATATTCTTAAAACTGTTGAATTTATTCTGTACACATTTTACCTCAATAAAGTTTTTTTCAAACTCAGGAAAGTGTTGCAAAACCTTAGCATTGAAGAAAAAAACGGTCTGAAGGATTTTTTAAATTAAACTCTAGAATTGGAAGTAAAAGGCAACAACTTAAGAGCTAGTTTTCTCTCAAAGTAGATACATTTAATCAGCTGACGGCTATAGGAATGCTCAGAGAGCAACCGAGTTCTACTTTTTTAGTGTCAGTGAGCAGAGACCTATTGCTGGGGACAGGCCAGAGAGTCTCAGGGAGAGAGGGTCTGCGTGCCACCCTCCCGTGACAGCATCGGGGAAGCCTGTCATGTCATGGCGTGCCTGGGTAGAACAGTAGTAACGGTTCAGTGAGGGGTTGTAGATCGGCGCAGTGCAGCCTTTTAGAACTCTGCACACCCACCCCATCATCATGAAAAGAACGTGAAGTCATTTGTGTATTTTCTTCCTAAGGAAAATTGCGTGCACTTTGGCAAGCCTGAAGGTAGTACTTACGGAAGTAAAAATAAATAAATAAGAAAAAATATATAAGAATTATATATATATATATACACACACACGTATATATACGTGTACATACGTGTGTGTGTGTACATATATCCACACTTATATGTTCCAGAAATAAAGGAATAATTTAAGACCCTAAAATAGTGTCTTTTTTCTGGAACTTACAGCGTCTTATTTTAGTGTAGGATTAAACCTAACTAAAGTTTAATTCCTGAACTAAAATAAGGTGTAGGAACAAATCAAGACCTTGAGATAAAAGACATTTGGATGTGGTGAAAAAACACCAGATATGAAGTAAAGAAAATGAAGTTTTAGTCTTAGTTAATTTTTTAATAATTAGTTTTTGACTTCATATGAATTACTTATCCTCTGCTTAACTATAGAAAAATAACTGGAATAAACGTCCTCTAACACCCTAAACTCTTGTATCATTCTAAAAGAGTGAGGTGTAAGATAAGGCAGTTACTGTGGGTGAATTAACTGCAATGCAGGTGGAGGTGCTGGAGTCCTCATTAATATAACAGAGAATAAGCAAGAAAGCCTTATTCCTAATCTGGGCTGTCTCCCTACAGATTTAAATATTTCTATAAATAATCCTCTTTGTTAATTATGGCTGCTAATGAGAGGTGAAGCCAGCTGGACTTCCTGGGTCGAGGGGGGACTTGGAGAACTTTTCTGTCTAGCTAAAGGATTGTAAACACACCAATCAGCACTCTGTGTCTAATTAGGTTTGTAAGAACACTAATCAGCAGTCTGTAAAAACAGACCAATCAGCACTCTGTGAAATGGACCAATCAGTGCTCCGGAAAATGGACTAATCAGCAGGACATGGGTGGAGTCAAAAAAGGGAATAAAAGCTGGCCACCCTGACCAGCAGCAGAAACCCTCTTGGGTCACCATCCAGGCTGTGGAAACTTTGTTCTTCTGCAATATATCTTGCTGCTGCTCACTCTTTGGGTCTGCGCCACCTTTATGGGCTGTAACACTCACCGAGAAGGTTCTGCAGCTTCACTCCTGAAGCCATAGCGACCATGAACCCATCAGGAGGAATGAACGACTTCGGAGGAGCCGCCTTTATAGACACTCACTGTGAAGGTCTGCAGCTTCACTCCTGAAGTCAGCGAGACCACAAACCCACTGGGAGGAAGAAACTCCCGACACATCGGAACATCAGAGGAACAAACTCCAGACACACCATCTTTAAGAACTGTGACACTCACCACGAGGGTCCGCAGCCTCATTCTCGAAGTCAGTGAGACCAACAACCCACCAATTCCCAGAATTCCTGACACAGGCATTCTGACATTGTTTGACTGACTTATGTGAAGTCTCACATGAATACTAAATAGTTACTTACTAGATCTATTCTTTCAATATTACGTTTTGTATCTTTGTTCTTATTGTAGTATAATTTTTTATGTGTGTGTGGGGGCGGGGATGGAGTCTCTCTGTGGCCCAGGCTGGAGTGCGGTGGCGCCATCTCGGCTCACTGCAAGCTCCGCCTCCCGGGTTCCCGCCATTCTCCTGCCTCAGCCTCCCAAGTAGATGGGACTACAGGTGTCCTCCACCACGCCCGGATAATTTTTTGTATTTTTAGTAGAGATGGGGTTTTATCATGTTAGCCAGGATGGTCTCAATCTCCTGACCTCGTGATCCGCCCGCCTCGGCCTCCCAAAGTGCTGGGATTACAAGCGTGAGATATAATATTTTCGACCCCAAATTGGATTAGGTCAACATTTTCTTTTTACCTGTAAATGCATTTGTTTTATGGCTGCTTCAGTATGCAATTAACTTTAGTAAATTATTTTAATTTGAAAGAACCTGACAAGTCGCTCCTGATGAGTATCTGTGGCAACTGGAAATTGAAAGAAAATCCGATCCTTCACGGTTTGGGGCGTAATTTCTTCCTAATATCTTTAGTGATTCATTTTAATGCTTCTTCAAATGATATCCTATTATGAACAAAAGGAGAAGAGTCTCTCATGATGTGCAGTAATGGAATTATTTAGTCCAAGGTAACCAACCTCTTGATTTTAGGACAGCATAATATGTTTGCTCAATTAAGAAACTTCAGTCAGAAATCAAAGAAACAGCAATTATCATCTCCAAATATAATAGCCCCTTTAACTTATTAGAAATTATAATTTGCCCATAATCCACATGTAAAATATAGCATTAATGAGAAGCTGACTGTGAATCTTCGAATGAGTGCCCCAAAATTGCCTACCTGAAATAAAGTAGCAAAATTCTACTATAAAGCCTTGCTAAAATTGACTTGGTAATAAAATCACTTAACACTAAGCAGCAAAGATCTTCATTACTCTCTATTATTTTACTATAGCAATATGACCTAAATGCAACATTACATACTCATTACTAATTTTGTTCCCTCATAAAGAATGTACTCCTTTCTAAAGAAGGTACTCTTTGCTTGCTAAAAAACGTTCCAGAAAAATATATTCTGAGACATTATTGATCCCATTAAGAATTCTGTCTTAATTCTCTACTGGTAAATGTTAGGATGTGGAAAGGAAAAATGTGAGAATAGCATCTCCCTTTTCAGAATTTTCAGGAGAAACACATAATATTCTCAGAATAAAAAAGGCACAACTTCTAGTCATCCTTTTGACTTTGTGTGTCTGGGTAATAAAATAATGTGTAGTGATTCTTCTCATTAATGTTTATATGAAGAATAGGAATGGAGTCCTTATAAAGACTAATACTTCTCCCCAAAAAATTATCAATTAAAAATCATGAAATAACAATTTAAACATGCAACCAATAAATGATTGGGTGTAAGAAACCTGATTCTCTATGTATGTATTTTTTCAATAAGTATTGTTATATTTACAATTATTTTAATGGATGATAGTCACCCAAGAGTTGTACTAGTTCCTAGGAACAATCCATAAAACAAGCCAGAATTGATTCATGCTTTCTCAGACCTTACAACCTTTTAAAGATGGCAGATATTTAACTTAAAAAATTAAAAAGTTATGATTTTAATTTAAAGCATAAGATTCGGTGGTAATCTATAACAGGATTATATCATATTAAGAGGAACCTAAAAATCTTTTAAGATTAAGTATGTTTAGACTAGACATAAATTTTGCTCAAGGAATATAGTAATATGGCTGAGGCCTTTAAAAGACGAGAAGTAAAACATTACAGTAAATATAAACATTACATGTTTGCTAAGAAATAGAAAATGAAGAGTGATGTTAGACGTAGCCAAGAAAGGACCTCTGAAAATCTTGTTTTTCATAAAAGCAATGAGAACACTGGCAAAGAAAAAAAAAAGTCAAATTTCTGGAAATGAATGGAAGAATTGCAACTATCTGAGGGATGTTTATTTTAGAAAAAGAGAGAAATGTTGGGAAGAACAGTAAGTTTTGTGTTGTTTTAATTTGTACAATTTCCAGTAGCCTCCACCTACCTCCATAGTAGCCTTGAAATTCTTCAACTCTGAAGGCACTGGGGAGGGAAGAAAGAGGTGCGAGTTCTGAGCTCCTCTAATTGTACATTCCACCATCACTATCAAAAACAACCAGTGGAAATTGTTTAACGTTGTGGCTACCTTAGGTGACAATAACAGTTATTGCAACAAATGACAAAATGATCAAAAACTTTAAAAGGAAAAGCTTGAAAATTAAATGAGCATAGTAGACTTTGAAACGTTCTGACATGTTTTGGTGACTATAGATGGTTATAGGGCTGTGTGCATGGCCAGGGCTAACAGCATAACAAGGAATAATTTGAGATGGCTCTAAGCCCTCACTTTTATTTCTTCTAGTGATTCTGTGCAGGCAAGAAGTGAAGTCTAAGGCATAGCTATAAAAAGCCTTCCAGATCTCTGAATGAATGCCCCCAAACACAGACTCACTTGCCAAAGACTGTGGGACTTATTGATTCCAGACATTTAAGAAAATCTTTGTCCAATGGTTAGCTGACAACTAAGCCACCATGTGGAGGGGCTTCATTGACCACACATGGCAAAGAAAGTATTTTACAAAACTAGCTTTTAAAAGTCCTAAACAAACAAGAAAACCAACAAAAAAACAGCAACAACCTTTCACTATTGAGTCTGATGTTAGCTGCAGGCTTGTCATATATGGCCTTTATTATGTTGAGGTACATTCCTTCTATACCTAATTTGTTGAAAGGTTTTTTTTAATCATGAAATTACATTGAATCTTATCAAATGCTTTTTCTGCATTTTTTTTTTTAAAGGGATAAGTTGCTATGTTGCCCAAGCTGATCTCAAATACCTGGCCTCAAGTGATCCTCCCACCTCAGTCTCCCACCTTGCTGGGATTGCAGGCACACACCACCATGACTGTCTTTCTAAACTTATTGGAAGAATCATACAGTATTTATTTTTCATTCTGTTAATACTGTTTGTCACATTTCTTGATATGAATTTGTTGAATCATTCAAACACACCAGGGTTAAATCCCACTTGATCCCAATGTATGGTCATTTTAATGCACTGTTGAATTTGGCTTGTTAGTACTTTGATGAGGATTTTTGCATCTATGTTTACCAAGGATACTGGTCTACAATTATTTTTTCTTATAGTGTCCTTCTCTGGCTTTGGGTAATTATAGGGTATGATAGCCTTGCAGAGTGAATTTGGAAGTGTTGCTTCTCTTTAATTTTTTGAAAGAATTCAAGAAGGGTTGGTATTAATTCTTCTTTGTTTGGTAGAGTTCACCAGTGAAACCATCAGGTCGTGGGCATTTCTTTGTGGGAGATTGTTGATTATTGATTAAATCTCCTTACTTGTTCTTGGTCTGTTCAGATTTTGTATTTTTTTAATGATTCAGTGTTAGTAGGTTATATGTTTCTAAAAATGTATCCGTTTATTCTAGGTTATCAGATTGATTGGCATGTAATTGTTCATACTAGTTTCTTATGATCCTTTGTAATTGAATGCCAACAGGTATATGAAAAGGTGATGAATACCATTAATCATCAAGGAAATGCACATCAAAACTAAAATAAAAGATGACTTTATGTCTGTCAGAAGAACTATTAATAAAAAAATAAATAACAAATGTTGGCAAGAATGTGGAGAAAAAGATGTCCTTATACATTGTTGTTGGAAATGTTAATTTGTATAGCCATTATCAAAAATGGTATGGACATTCCTCAAAAAGTTATATATGGTACTACTGTATGATCTACCAATCCTACTTCTGGGTATTTACCCAAACGAAGCTAAATCAGGATCTCAAAGAGATACTAGCATTCCCATATTCACTGCAGGATCATTCACAATAACCAAGATACAGAATCAACCCAAATCTCCATTAAAAGATGAATAGATCAAGAAAATCTGAACATATATAATGGAATTCTATTCAGGGTTGAAAAAGGAAATCCTGCTGTTTGCAACAAGATGGATTCACCTGGAGGAATTTATGCTAAATAAAATAAGCCAGCAGTGAAAGACAAATATTATATAATCTCTCATACATGTGGAATCTAAAATAGTCAGATTTACAGAAGCAGATAATAGAATGCTGATTGACAAGGACTAAGGAGAAATGGGGAGGTGATGGCCAAAGGATGGATAATTTCAGTTATGCAAGATAAATAAGTGCTGGAAGTCTACTATACATCATAGGGCCTATAGCTAACAATACTGCAATGTATGCCTGAAATTCACCAATATGGTAGATTTGCAGTGTTCTAACAACACATGGAGAAAAATAATGATGATAATGATAAAAGGGTGGTGAGAAATTTTAAGAGGTGATAATATATTTATTATCTATATAATAATAGAGCTATTATATAGCTTTGATGTTGTGATTGTTTCATGGCTATATATACTTAACTCCAAGTTCATTTCATTGTACACATTAAATGAGTACAGCTTTTTATATGTCAAAAAATCCTAAGTTTCTCAAGGATATAATCTGGGAAAAAACACCAAGAACAAACCTGAGGAGAGAGGTAGAATCTGTTTTCCATAGTGGCAACACTGTATTACTAAAATATCCAGCATTTAAGGAAAAAAAATCAAGACATTAAAAACAGTGTGGGCCGGGCGTGGTGGCTTATGCCTGTAATCCCAGCACTTTGGGAGGCCGAGGAGGGCGGATCACGAGGTCAGGAGATCGAGACCATCCTGGCTAACATGGGGAAACCCCTTCTCTACTAAAAATACAAAAACATTAGCCAGGCGTGGTGGCCGGTGCCTGTAGTCCCAGCTACTTGGGAGGCTGAGGCAGGAGAATAGCGTGAACCCAGGAGTGGAGCTTGCGGTGAGCCAAGATCACGCCACTGCATTCAGTCTGGGCAACAGAGTGAGACTCCATCTAAAAAAAAAAAAAGTATGGGCCTATGCAGGTAAAGAGACATCAGTAGAAATTATGAAGGAGCCAAGAAATTATGAAGCGCCAAGAAGGAGCTTAGATGTACTAGACAATGCTTCAAATTAGCTATTTTAAATATATTCAAACAACTAGCATCTAAAAAATTAAAGCAAAGTATGAGAACCATGTCTCTCCAAAGCTAGAATGTCACTAATAACACAAACATTACAAAACAAATAAAAATTCATGAGTTAAGACATGTAATAATTAAACTAAGAAATGTATTTGACAGACTGAATAACAGAACTGAACTGCCAAAATGAAGAAGCAATAAAATTAGGGATACAGAAAAAAAAAAAAAAAGAAAGAAACATAATAGAACTTCAAGGACCTCTGGACACCTTCAAATCTACCAACATATATATAACGGGAGTCACAGAGAAGAGGAGGGAAGGAAAGGGACAGAAAGAGTATTTGAATGAACAATGGTTAAAAAATTCTGAAATGTAAAGAAAAGACCAGTTATACCCCTAAGACGTTCAATGAATCCAAGTAGCATAAACTTAAAAGGATTCAGACCTAAACATTTCATAAGCGAACTGTTGGACACCAAAGACAAAGAAAATATTGAAAGAAGCAAGAGAAGAGCAATGCATCAAGTACAAGGAATCCAAAATCAGGTCAGCATGTGATTTCTCATCTACTACCACGGAGGCCAGAAGGCAGTGGGACAGCATACTCAAAATGCTAAAAGTAAAAAACTGCCAACCAGAATTCTATTTCCAGCAAAAATATCATTCAAAAGGTAAGAAAGTAAGACATCGCTATATAAGCAAAAACTGAGAGAATCATCATTAGTGTGTCTGCCTAAACTGCAATAAATACTGCAATTTTTAGCTTTAAATGAAAAGACATTAGAGATTGAATTGATATTAAAAAAATTTTAAGAACTTGTAAAATATCTACATACACAATTTTAAAGAGTAAAGTAAGTGTGTTTTTTACTCTTTTTTATCTTATTTAAAAGATAGCAAAATAAAAGAATAATTATAAATCTGTGTTGAGGGGCATATAACATAAAAAAAATGGAGCTTGGAGTTTGCACACAATAGTAGCACAAAGGAGTAAGGAGGAAATGAAATACGCAGAAGGAATTTTTCATAAACTATTGAAATTTAGTTGATATTAATCTAAACTTGGCTTTTATTTTTAAAAGATTGGCTGTAATCTCTAGGGCAACCACTGAAGAAATAACTCAATAAAAAGAAAGAACAAAGGAATTACAATGATACAATAGAAAATATCTAACAAAAGAGAAGGCAGCAAGAGAGGAATAGAGGAACAGAAGAAGACAAGACAGATAGGAAACAGTAATAAAATGTAAGACGTCAATCTTACCGTATCGATTATTATATTAAATACATTTATTTAAACATACTGATCAAAAGACAGAGATTGACAGAATAGCTAAAAAGAATAATCCATTTTTATGCTTTTTATAAGAGACACACTTTAGATTTAAAGGCAACAAGAGTTTGAAAGGTTGAAATTTTTTTCTTTGAGTAGAGTGGAATGAAGCATTATAAAATCTGAGTTCATAGGGAAAGTGGGTAAGGAAAGAGGATATCAGTTAATAAAGAAATAATAAACAAGTTACAAATTGGAAATCCAATGTGATTTTAGACAACATTCAATGATATTATTTAAGCAGTCAGGTTGTAATAGTAGGAATTGTACATTAGGAAAAGTATAGGGCTGGCATGGTGGCTCATGCTTGTAATCCCAGCACTTTGGGAGGCCAAAGCGGGCAGATTGCATGAGTCCAGAAGTTCGAGATCAGCCTGGGTGACATGGCAAAACACTGTCTCTACAAAAAATACAAAAATTAGCAGGGCATAGTGATGCATGCCTGTAGTCCCAGCTACTCAGGGGGCTGAGGTGGGAGGATCGCTTGAGCCCAAGAGGTGGAGGTTGCAGTGAGCTGAGATTGTGCCACTGCACTCCAGCCTGGGCAACAGAGCAAGGCCCTGTCAAAAAAAAAAAAAAAAAAAAAGGAAGAAAGAAAAGAAAAATTGTCATAGAAGTATTATAAATTCATTAAATTCATTAGTAGGAGTTTCAGGCAAGTGCTATGGATTAACTTGGGAGAAGGTCAAGGAAATGACACACAGATTATAAAAGTGGTGGTGGAGGACTTGGTTCATGAGCAAAGGGAATGGTATTTTGAAAAGGGAGTGGATTGCAAAAATTGTAGTTTACAGAATTTAATCTTAATATTTTATAAGTACAATGTTAACAGATTATGTAACTAAAATAGAAATGCCTGAAAATGGTGCTCAATGAATGTTGGTTTTTGCAGAAAGATGACAATCAAACTGAAGTAAGTTCATTTATAAGAAGAACAAGAAGGCAAATAAAGTAAGAAATTATAGTTTGTAACAAGGAAAGTAAGTGTACATGTTTAAAAAATTAAAAATACCTATATGTTTATACATAAATTTATCCTATCTCCTGTGTGTGTGTGTGTGTGTGTGTGTGTGTGTGTGTGTGTGTACATATGTCTGTCTGATAACTTTTCTTTTTGAGACAGAGTTTCATTCTTCTGCCCAGGCTAGAGTGCAGTGGCAACATCTCAGTTCACTGCAAACTCTGCCCCCCAGGTTCAAGCCATTCTGCTGCCTCAGCCTCCTGAGTAACTGGGATTACAGGTATGCACCACCACACTCGGCTAATTTTTGTTTTTAGTAGAGATGGGGTTTTACCATGTTGGCCAGGCTGGTCTCGAACTCTTGACCTCAAGTGATCCACCCACCTTGGTCTCCCTAAGTGCTAGGATAACTGGCATAAACCACCACACCCAGACTGATATCTTATTAGAGATGGAGGGATACAATACCCAATGTTGCGGTAGTGCTGGGAGCACAGTTACAATACTATGCTCCAAGACTAGAGTTGCTGCCTAAGAATTTTCTGGTAGCAGGAAAGAGTTTTATATGATATTCTAAGTTATGACCTACCAGAAATAGTGAATTTCCTGAACATGAAACTCTTGCATTTGGTTTGACACACGCATGCACATGCACAGTTGGAAAAAATTCTGTATTGTGAATGACACATATCCAGTACCTAGAAAAGTGAATGGCACAGGAACAGAGCTGGGTTACAATAAACATTTGCTGAATGAATGTATGAATTTTTGTTAGCAGGTTGCATATATGGATACATGACAGCAAATAGGAAACTCCTGATTAATCCCTAAAGCTTTGACTTTTGAGGGTGTGTGGCTCCCGAAATAAATACAAATTAAGTTATTGAATATTCTGAGTACAACCTCTCCTCAAAGTAAAAAAAATATTGGGGCTTCTCTCATACCTACTAAATTATATTCTTCATTTAACAAAATTTCAAGGTGATGTGTTACATGCTTTAAAATTTGAGAACCTTTGGAACATATATTTATGCATTCTAGAAACAGAGCTGATGAACTTTACAAATAATTATTTTGGGTTAATACAGTGTTGGTATTCATACATTAGAGATTTTGGAACTCAAGTCACTGGACATGGAAGATTTGGACTGAGGAAGCATGGTTCTATCCCATTTTGAGCAGGTATAGGCAGAGATAAAATTGAGAGACATGCTTCATTGAAGCATCAGCATGGCTGAACTCAGCGCCCTCAGAAAATCTCCAAACTAGTGAGTCTAACAAGGAAAGGGGAGGATAATGAAGCAGTATCTCACACTCTCTGAACAGGAAAACTACACAAAGGATCAGTTGTCTTCCTGGCAACAGCCCAGTGCAATTAGCTATTGAAAATAAGCACATACGGCTTTTTGAAAATCTGCTTATGAGAATTCTTCCTTAGGCATTTTGAGATGCTGTTACTGATGTAAGGAAAGAGAGTAGACCAATGAAAGAGAATGCGCATTCTCAAACACAAGCACAGAGATCATAACTTTAAGGTAAAAGACTCTGGATCCTATATGGGCCTGTTTTTCTTTAAACAGACAGATTAATATAATTTACAATTATCCTATTCACTTTAATCTGCCATTTTGAATATTTTTTTTTGAATTTCAGTTGCAAAAGTTACGCAAATACATTTATTATTGTATATATTTGACTATATACATCAATAACTATATATATTTAACGTGTTGTTTTATTTACCCCCTTTGGGATTTTGTGATTTAAAAATATAATAGAGATGTATTTTTAATTTGAGTCACAATTTTTGAATACATCAAAATTTCAAGAATAAAGCACTATGTATTCAATCCTAATAAATCATAATGTCTACAACAGAGTTAGCAACCAAAACACTTAACAAGTCTTTCTCTTAATTTTCTGTTGGTAAGTTTGGTATTTATATTCTGCCTGATATAGTGAGCAATTAAATATTTTTATTTACTAAGTTTATTTTTACCTAGAATTTACGCATCTGTATTGTGCTTCTCAGTATTTACTAGGCTCTTCTGAAGTAACAGACAATTCTAACCCTCAGTTACTAATAACAAGACTTATTTAGTCATCATTTTGTATGACCATGACAGATTGGTTTATTGTGGTCACTCAGAGATGATCTAATTTGAGCACAGTTCCACTATCTTAACATGCCACTATTATAATGTATTCATGGTTTGATATAGAAGAGGAAGGGAGGATGAAGAACTATACGCCAGATCATTAATTCTTCTGTTCACATTTCATTGATCAAAACAATGCACATGGTGATGTCTAACTTCAAGGGATTGGCATGATAATCCTTGAGTGTGCCCAGATGAAAGGGAGAGGAAAAAATATCGAACAATAATAACATCTCCACCACAGTGTAGACCTCATTATAATTGCTATTTCAAGTTTCTTTTTAATGGCTTAGTTATTCACTGCTAGGCATTTTAGACCATGACATCTGGCTGTCATGAAACTTCAAATCAATATTTGCTAGAGAATATACAGGTGTCTTTAAATTTTTAATATTTTCTTCTGTTGCCTTCTCACATAAATGGTGACTTTGCCAGATAAAGAATGCTTCGTTTAAATATTTATTCCACAAATCTTATTTTGATTCAGCCTGGTTTTTTTGTTTGCATACTGGGGGGGAAAAAAAAAAAAAAAAAAAACCTATGTTTTCACCTGGATGTTTGTAATATTCTTTACACTCGTATTGTAGTAATTTGACTATAGCAAATTGTGTTGTGTATTGAAATTGACTAAATTTTCCTGAAACACTCTGATCCCTTTTAAATTCAGACCAGGTTCTTCATGTCATTATATTTTCTTTCTTTTTCAGCATTTCTACCAACATTTGTTGGCTGCTATAGCCATTTGAAAAGCCAGGATATTATGCCCATCAGGGCTTTAAGATATTCTATGTTAAGCTCCTAGTTACGTTGGCTATGTTCCTTGAGCTTAAAATATTCCCATCTTTAATCACACATAATTGAGGAAACAGCTAAAGAAACTCAGTAATTTCTGAATGAACCAATTTTGATGCAGCATCAATGTTGCATTCATAATTTTCTTATCTGAAGCAAAATGCTGAAAAAATTAACATTAAATCTTTTAATGACACCTATATATTGACCAAAATTTTTAGAATTATACTTCCTGTATTTGTCAATATGCTCTGATTATAGATTTATTCTTTATCCTTTTAAATCCCTTATTTCATTAATAAATATTGGACCTTTAGAGTCTAACGGTAAAGTTGAGTAATCCCACTGTGACCTGTACTTCCCATTGATTAGAACTCTAAAAACCAGAAGCACTATATGACCCTGCAACCCCACTACGGGATATATCTCCAAAAGAAAGGAAATCAGTATATGAAAGAGATATCTGCATTTCCACGTTTATCGCAGCACTATTCATGATAGCAAAGATATGGAATCAACGTAAGTATCCATTGATGAACGAATGGATAAAGAAAATGTGACATATTTACACAAGGGAATATTATTCTGCCATAAAAAAAAAATAAAATCCTGTCATTTGCAACAGTGTGGGTGGAACGAGAGGACATTTTGTCACGTGAAATAAGCCTGGCACGGAAAGACAAACATCACCTGCTCTCATTCATATGTGGGAGATACAAAAGTTGATCTCATGGAGATAGAGAGTAGAATGACAGTTGCCAGAGGCCAAGAAAGGTAGTGAGGTGAGAGGAATTAAAAGCAGGTGGTTAATGGGAAAAGAAAATGCAGTTAGAGGGAATAAGCTCTAGTTCGGGGTAGCACAATGAGGCAACTATAATCAACAATAATTAATTCATTGTCTATTTCAAAATAGCCAGAAGAGTGGAATTGAAATATTCCCAACACAAAGAAATGATAAGTGCTTGAAGTGATTACATCCCAATTACCCTGACATGATTATTACACATTGTATACTTGTATTAAAATATCACATGCACCCCATAAATATGCACAACTATTACGCATCCGTAAAATGTAAACTAAAATATATGTACAAAATATCAAAAACAACTAGCTGAAAATTTGAAAAGCAAATGCTAGCACATGGATGGAGAAGGGAGGTCAAAACTAGAAAAATGATTATCCTGGTAGCAGTTCCCTGTTTTCCCTTCCCTGTCATCTGGAACTGACAGAGGAAAACTTTCTTTTGTTTCTCTCTTTTTTTTTTCCCTCTCCCAATCTTGCACTGAGGTCAGCCCCAGTCGTAGAGCTGAACTGCCTCAGCAATGCAGCCTGTGCTGATACAGGTACCTGAGACCCAGAGAATGAAAACCTCTTCCATATAGAAGAACCGGGAAAAGGAGTGTTGTTTTCTCATTTTTTTTTTTTTTTTTTCTTTTTCTATTCTGACCCTGACTCCCTGACTCCAGGCCTGTCTTTGACCTGAAGCTTCCCAGCCACAGCAGCCAGGCACCAAAGACCTAGAGAGAAAATCAGTTCTTTTTTGTTGTTGTTTTTGAGTCGGAGTCTCCCTCTGTCGCCCAGGCTGGAGTGCAGTGGCCCGATCTCAGCTCACTGCAAGCTCCGCCTCCCGGGTTCACGCCATTCTCCTGCCTCAGCCTCCGGAGTAGCTGGGACTACAGGCCCCCGCCACCTCGCCCGGCTAGTTTTTTTGTAGTTTTTGTTTTTTTAGTGGAGACGGGGTTTCACCGTGTTAGCCAGGATGGTCTCGATCTCCTGACCTCGTGATCCGCCCGTCTCGGCCTCCCAAAGTGCTGGGATGACAGGCTTGAGCCACGGCGCCCGGCGGAGAAAATCAGTTCTTTATTTTCCGAATAACCGGGGGAATGAGTGAAGAATGTGGAGCATTTCAATTTTTTCTCTTTTCACAAAGCTTTTTTTGTATGTAAGGGAAAAGGAGGTATTTTTTTCATCTCCTTTCCAACTCTAAAATTCCAAAAATATTAGCATTACCCTTTAATTATCACTAAATCTATGCTTTAAAATAATTTCTGAGTTTTTAACTGTCCTTCGAGGTTGAACTCTTTAAGGATATTTACCACAGTTCCTTATCCAGACAATGGTGATTTTCAGTGTAGTTCTCTGAACCCTATATCCCAAGTCTGTTCTCATATGTGTTCTCAAAGACCTTCCCGTCTTCCAAGTGTTCAGTTCTTGCCATTTGGGCTTTTGCTTTAACACATCAATGTTTATTTATTTATGAGTCAATAATTTAGAGAACTTTGGCTGTGTAACAACAAAAATGTCTCGATAATGTAATATCTGCTCAACACTGGGATGATACTTTTGTGCCAATCATAGGTATGTGAAAAATGCTCATAAAATTTAGTTGATCTATAAATAATGTCAATTGAAATATTTCCTCAAGCATATCAGCAAGGATGAAGCGTTTTGTATTCCAACTTGGTATTCCAATTGAAAATAAATGTGAGAGAGGTAAGAAGGCCAAACATGACTGTATAGATATTTGATGTCCATTTAATATCTTTTCACAAGGATGGGTATTTTAATCAACTTGAAAATTACCCTTCAAAGAACTTGAGTTTAAATTGTTAGGCTGTTAGGTCATATTTTAACGCAATGTGACTTTAATGATAACATGTAATTTCATGGAAAACATGACACAGTGTGACTGGTCAACTCTGCTTTAGCTAGATACAGAGCAGATATTGCTTTTAACTATTTAAAATTATATTTCTATAAGCCAAAATGATTTGAATTATCTGAATCTAAGCTTGTTCAAAGCTTCTTAAAAGGCCACTTCTAATATAATCGCTTATTCACACATAGTTTTCTGTTGAATATGTTCTAGTTGGGAATCATTTTAATTAGCTTTTTGATAAAAGATTACATATTTTGTAAAAAACTATCATAAAATATTTATTCTAATTTTTACTAGTATATACTTACCACATAAGATGAGGGGTAACTTTCCGTTCTGTCTCTATTCATATGTCTTTCCTCAGTTTACAAAAAGTAAACTTTCATCCACTTTGGACACCCTATTAAAGGTAGAGACATGCCCTATTCTGGTGCCCTCTGTTGGTCAAGATTCTTCTGCTAAATGTTGCCAATTACATGGGGCTTTTTTGGAGACGTCTGCATTGCTGGTGTTAGGCAATGAGTGATCCCAGCATGGATGACAAGGTCACGGTCTGCCTTGTACACTGAAATCTCCCAATTGTACAGCCCCAGACCAAGGAGAGAAAGAAGATCAGTTTGACATCATGTCCAAAGCAGTTCAAAATCCAGCTTTTTCAGATTGATACTTTGTACCCTGAGTGACTTTCCTTTATATTTCTCTGCTAGTTCAGGACTTGGAAGTGAGAACAGCCTTCTGGCTTTAAAATCTACACTTTTTCACCTCTGAGTCATGAGCCCAGCCCTATAACACATGCTGTAAGGAAAATCTGGGAGGCAAAGCCCTCTTACATATCTAAACATTGGTAGTCTAAGGAATTAAATTATTCTTTTCAAATTAAAAATATTTGCCTATTATTAGTGGAGTCTTTATGTTTTTCCACAAATAAACGTGTTTTTTTTTTTTTTTGTTGTTGTTGTTGTTGTTGTTGTTGTTGTTGAGACGGAGTCTCTATCACCCAGGCTGGAGTGCAGTGGCCGGATCTCAGCTCACTGCAAGCTCCACCTCCCGGGTTCCCGCCATTCTCCTGCCTCAGCCTCCGGAGTAGCTGGGACTACAGGCGCCCGCCACCTCGCCCGGCTAGATTTTTGTATTTTTTTAGTAGAGACGGGGTTTCACCGTGTTAGCCAGGATGGTCTCGATCTCCTGACCTCGTGATCCGCCTGTCTCGGCCTCCCAAAGTGCTGGGATTACAGGCTTGAGCCACCGCGCCCAGCCTGTTTTTCTTATTAGAGTGGAAAATTCTAGTGGTACAGACTTACATTCTGGTGAATGGCAGGTCTTGCTTTGGTCGTACGGGTGACTGTTGCAAACTTGGAGAGATAAGATAAGTACCCTCATGGGCTAACCCCACATTCTAGTGAATTTTCTTTTTAGATTAACAACATCTAAGTTTATGATAAATGTTACACTATTTCATATGCTTACTTCCTGCTGCCAGGGATCTCTCAGGGTTGAAGGATAACCATGCCAAGGCAAATTTCTAGTGCTGCTGTGTAGCCAAAATGTCATCTTATTATCACTTTTTTGAATAGTATCTAATCTAGATTTTACTTCTCAGTGAATCAAAATAAATGCCCAGTATCATAGCTTTTTTAAATGGTGCATTTGCTTTATTTTTAATTGATAAATAAAATTCTACACATGTATTGTGCACAATATGTTGTTTTAAAATATACATACATTGTGGAATGGCTAAATCAAGCTAATTAACATATGCATTATCTCACTTTTTTGTGGTGAGAACACTTGAAATCAACTCTATTGGCAATTTTCAAGAATAAAATGCATTGTTATTAACTATAGTCTTCATGTTGTACTATAGGTCTCTTGAACTTACTTCTTCTATCTAAATTTTTGACTTTTTGTGTCCTTTTGCCAACATTTCTTTCTTTTTTTTTTTTTTTGAGACGGAGTCCTTGCTCTGTCATCCAGGCTGGAGTGCAGTGGCACGATCTCGGCTAACTGCAAGTCCTGCCTTCTGGGTTCCTGCCATTCTCCTGCCTCAGCCTCCCGAGTAGCTGGGACTACAGACGCCTGCCACCACACCTGGCTACTTTTTTATATTTTTTAGTAGAGACGGGGTTTCACCATGCTAGCCAGCCAGGATGGTCTTGATCTCCTGACCTCGTGATCGAGGCCCGCCTCGGCCTCCCAAAGTGCTGGGATTATAGGCGTGAGCCACCACACCCAGCCTTTTGCCAACATTTCTAACATCCACCAGCCCATCCCCTGGTAACCATTATTCTACTCTGTACTTCCATGAGTTCAACTTTTTTAGAATAATAGCTTTTTTGAATCTAATTCTGAACACTGAAGATGAATTGATTGATGAATATACTTTGGTAAAATTAGAAGCATGGTATTGTGATTTGTGGGCATAGTTGAGGGCATTAATAAATCTTATAAAAGACTTAAAAGACGACAACATTGGAGCTGGACTTTAATTAATAAGTAAGAGTACCTAAGTAAAAACTGTAAAACTTAATATTTGGAAGCATAACAAGTATTTATTATGGAGAGCCTACAGTTTGTGGGAGATAGCACAAGAGCTGAAAGAACCAAACTGATTAACAGTTTAAAAGATATTGATAAGTTTTGTTGTCTATATCGCTTTAAAATTAATAACTATTTTCATTACCTCACAAGACACATATTTAGTTTCCATGATAAACTGTGAACAAAATAGACAAAAGCACTGATGACCATTACTAACTTAAGAAAAAATCATGGTAACTAACATCTTTTGAGAATTTAATATGTCACAGACATTTTATTATAGATTTTTTTGGTGTCCTTCAAAGGCCCTTTTTAGTAGGTGTGATGGCAAATTTTATCTGTCAACTTGTCTGTGCCATGGGGTGCGCAGATATTTCATCAAACATTATTTTGGGTGTTTCTGTGAGAGTATTTTGGATGAGATTGATATTTAAATCAGTGAACCTTGAGTAAAGCAGATTATCTTCCATAATGTTGGTGGTCCTCATTCAATCAGTTGAGCTGATTATAATGAAAAGACTGGCCTTAGAGCTAGAGCGAATTCTCCAGCAGACTGCCTTCAGACTTCACCTGCAACATCAGCTCTTCCTAGTTCTACAGTAGACTGCCTTTGACTTGAACTGGAACATAGGTTCTTCTTAGTCTTCAGCCTGCCAGCTCACAATGAAAATTGTGAATTTGTCAACGTCCATAATCCCATGAACCCATTTCTTATAATAAATCTTGTGCTATATATATCCATAAATATATATATGTAATTCTGTGGGTTCTAATGTTGTGCCCGAAGTCGCGAGACCCCAGTAAGTGACCACCAGAGTCCAGAGTCAAAGCCAATTAGCCGGGGTCGCTTTATTACGAGTTCGAACCCGGACCTCTCCACACCATACAATGGCAGGTAAAGAGAGAGGCCCCGGCTGCTGTTTTAGGGTTTCTTTTATAGCGAGGTACAAACAAGTTACAGAGAAACAGTAGTTATAAGCTTATTATTGGTTGACATTTAAAGTTGAACATTCGGCAGTTTCTGATTGGTTCCCGCCTTTTTCGCAACCTCAAAGGGCTGGGGGTTTTCCAGAAAAGTTGTTTGTGTAAGCCCGGGGGGTGGTCACATTTATGTATGTTTAGAAATTCTCTCTTAGGGGCTTTCTATCTCACTAATAGAGTAGGTTTATATTAGTAATTTTATAGATAAGAAAACTGCAACTTAGAGATGTTATGTAACTTGTCCAAGGTTGCAGAGCAATAAGCCTGAACCAAAAATTAAAATGAAAGTAGTTTGACGTCAGAACCAATACATTAGGTTCTGCTGAGATTAAATTCAATACCAAATAGTATAAAGTCTGACAGTGGTTGAAAATCAATAGCATTAAGTATAAGATGGAGCCAGTGGGCTTAACGTGAAACTTTAAACTATTTTCTTTAAGTTCTATGCAAGTCTATATAAAATGACAATGCTGAGAAAAAGAAAGTATTTTTAACTTGTAGAATTGTTGTGGTAAAATGGAAAGTATTGGTCAGGTGCAGTGGCTCATGCCTGTAATTCCAGCACTTGGTGGGGCCAAGGCAGGTGGATCACCTGAGGTCAGGGGTTTGAGACCAGCCTGGCCAACATGGCAAAACCCTGTCTCTACTAAAAATACAAAAATTAGCTAGGAATACTGGTGGGCACCTGTAATCCCAGCTACTTGGGAGGCTGAGGCTACCCGAGAGGTGGAGGTTGCAGTGAGTCAAGATCGCACGATTGCACTCCAGCCTGGGAAACAGCAAGACTCCATCTCACACAGACACACACAAAAATACAGAGTATTTTTTGTCTTTTCTTCACTTACCCATTAATTCATTACGTTCACAAATATGTTTTGAGCCTCTCCTAAGAGATATGTACATAGAAACAGAAGTGGATAAGAGGAACAAGGTTGCTGCCTCCATGAAGTTTATGATCTAATAAGCTTAATGGAAACATATGCAAGGTAAATATAAAAGAAAAGCATTGAACAGATAGGAAGTTTAATGATCATTGAGAACATAACACATAGGGACTAATTTAGATTAGAAACTCACAGATATCACAGATATCTTCTCTGCAGGTGGCGCATTAAAATAGAAACTTAATATTTAGCAAAAATTAATCAAACAGGAAATTTGATGGGGGAAAAGACGGATGTATAGCGAAGAGGAGGAGAGGAGTACACACTGCAGAAGAGTGTAATCCCTTTAAATTTATGTGTAGAAAAGGATTGAATATATTTTCGTTTCTGAAAGAACTGGGACAAACATATTCTGGATTTTATGTCCTTTTATTGACTTTTATCATGAAGGTGGCATCAAAATTAGAATTTCATTATTTGATGTGCAGGGAGGCTCTATTGATAATGGTCATTGAATTCTGGGGCACTAGATGACATCATGACAATTTTCTGGAAGCCAAATAATAGCCTTTATCAACAGAATTGAAATGCTAATTTTACACTCTTGGGAAGGGGTAAACTGTGCTTTCTGATGTGCATTCACTGGCTAATTAATTGAGGACACAGAGAGGAGATCGACTAGGAGGGCCATATATGACCTAATAGCTGCCCCTCCCAAATCTTTCTTAAAACAATTACGACCTTCCCTCACCTCCTGTCTCTGTTTTGCTCCTAATTAACTCCTACAAAATGCAAATTCTCCAGGAAATTCTCCCTAACCCAACCTCTGTGTTTGAATGCATGTGTTTTCTGTTCTCCTATTGTATCTTAAATACTTTATTTCCACACTAGCATTAGATTGTAATTACCATTTTACACATTATTTCTCCTACGAATGAACTCATTGAGGTCAAGTAAAATAAAGCTAAACCAAACTTATTTCACAGTGGCATTAAAAAAAGATTTATATAAAGTAGGAAGCATGATCAAAGGACAAAAACCTAGGAACTAATAGATGTGTTAAGTTTCAAGTTTCAGGCTTTTAAAAAACAAATTTCTGAGTAACAAATATTTTACAAATGTAGTCATACCTTTGCCAGAATGACAATCTAGAAAAATATGTGGCCGTGGATTCAAATGCAAAGTAATACTTTACTTAAATTTTAATTTTAGTATTCAGTTAAAAATACATATGATTTCTACCCAATTTTCCAGTATTGTATACCATTTTAACTACTTTCTTAAATAGTAATATTCAATCTAATATAATACAGCATGACTAATTGCTTGAAACCTATCACTGTGCTTGGAGAGAAAACAATACATTTGAAAAATAAAAGTAAGTTAATTTTACTAAAAAGAAATAGCCTTGATATATTACAAAGTGTATTTAGACAGACAAATATTAAATGCATGGTTTGTTGTCTTTTTGCTCATAGTGAAGATTTCCTTTCTTGTAAGGGTCCCCAAAAACCATTATCTTGGTTTCTCAGAATACAAAATAACAGATCACTCGGACTCCGGAAGGGAAACATCACACACCGGGGCCTATTATGGGGAGGGGGGAGGGGGGACGGATTGCATTGGGAGTTATACCTGATGCAAATGACGAGTTGATGGGTGCTGACGAGTTGATGGGTGCAGCACACCAACATGGCACAAGTATACATATGTAACAAACCTGCGTGTTATGCACATGTACCCTAGAACTTAAAGTATAATAATAAAATAAAAATAAAAAAGTACAAAAAATAACCAAAACAGTTGACTAATGTGTGTAACAGAACAATTTTATTCATATGGTATGAAAGAACCAGTCTTTTTAGTATGTGGATGTCACAAAGTGCCAGGGGGAAACTCAGCAATCTTCTCACTTTCTGCTTTTTTCTAATCTATTAAAATTCTTCCAGATTGCCTGTTGCAACTACAGCTGTGAGCCTGTGATTGTCACTAGACCGAAGTGTAAATAGACTTTACCATTGAGCATATACATGGAGAATGAGTAAAGATTCATTCCCACCTTGCCCAGAACAGTACACAGACATAACAGTTTTATTTGATGCTATCAAGGCTAGTGGGAAGTGTCTAAATGTCAAGCCAATTTCTATCAATGAGTACTAAACAACTTCGTTTTGAATTAGGATGAAGTTTGCTATTGAAGAGAAATATTGATTGAGATCCTGATGCTCTACAATTTTTAATCTTTAGCTTAACAAGCATTTTTTAAACCATACTTGCATATACAAATGAAAATCTACAGTTATATATTAATATTTAACCTGGAGATTTATTTTATAGATCCCTTACTTAAAAATATTGACATAATTTAAAATAAAATATAATCATTTATTCTGATAATGTTCAATAGACTTACTGATATATTAAATGATGATAATAATAATGATTCAAATTAGTTTGATGGAGAAAATTAATTTAAGTGGAGTACAATCTGGAAAAATAAATCATGAAATTTTATGCTCACATAATTTCCCTTTTGTTTCCTACATTTTGACCAGAAATATGATTGAGTAAAAACATATAATAAATGTCAACAGAAAAACAATTTTACGAATGTTGAAACCTACATTGCTTTTATAAGATAAATGAAATATACAGGTCATAGTAATTTACTGAATTCATTGGTGTTAATTTCAAATAATTTTTCAGCTTTTATTTACTTATTTTCCCAAGAAATTCATGGGATATTAGCCAAACATCATTACTCTCATTTTACAGAATAGGAAGCTAAATTAGAATCAATTACCTAAATCATAAATAACGCACCTAGAGCAATGGCACTGCTTTTTAAAAAATGCCAACATAGTGTTTATTTCATTATATTGTACTGTGTCTTAAATAGAATATTTTCAATGATAAATT
Organism: Piliocolobus tephrosceles; assembly: GCF_002776525.5. Taxonomy (NCBI): domain Eukaryota; kingdom Metazoa; phylum Chordata; class Mammalia; order Primates; family Cercopithecidae; genus Piliocolobus; species Piliocolobus tephrosceles. The sequence goes on along the minus strand of NC_045436.1, from coordinate 10,890,906 downwards.
TTGTAGTTGTATTACAATGGTGCCAAGGAGTATGCTGATGATTCGTATCATTATATTTTCAAATATACCATTTGAAAAAATGTATAACTATATTTTGATACTCAGGTTCTCTCAAGCTCACTAATGTGTTTCCACTGTTTTATTTTAAGCAGATTTTTGAAAGTGTAGGAAAAACTGAATAGGTCAAGAAGTAGCACATTTTTATATGATAAAAATTAAAAGCTTACTTTTGCTCATAGAAGTATCATTTAATAAAATATTGCCATATCTATTCCAAAATATACTAATTGATAAAATAATACTAGTCATCTTTATTTTGGAAGAATAATATTGCAGATTAATTGTCCAAAATATTTGACTATACGAATAACTTTTATTTTTTTAGTTTTCTTTCTTTCTTTTCTTTTTTTTAAGAAACAGAGTCCTGCCTTGTCATTCAGGCTGCAGGGCAGTTAGGCAATCATGGCTCACTGCAACCTCAACATTCTGGGCCCGATGGATCCTTCCACCTCAGCCTCCCAAGTAGCTGGGACTATAGGTTTGCACTACCGTGCCAGGCTAATTTTTGTATTTTTCATAGAGACCAGGTTTTGCCATGTTGCCCAGGCTGGTGTTGAACTCCTAGACTCAAGCCCACCCATCACGGCCTCCCAAAGTGCTGGGATTACAAGCATTAGTCATTGCAACCTGCGCAAATAACTTTTACATAAGCAATTTTGTTTCTGGATCTCAGGATTTAAAATGATTTTATGTGTTTTAGTAATGTTGACAGATTGCATCATGTAGCTGATAATATTACTTTACAGTTCATCTTTGTATCCAAAGCCTACCCAAAGACTAACCACTTTCTAATTATTACTACAAAGACGTCTTGAAATGTGAGTGGTAGTACTGTAAAAACGCATTACTGCCTGTACACTTCTGTAAAAACAGAAGGCCTCCCAAATATGCAAATGCCATCGTCTCCGACAAAACTATGAAAAAAGGAGACTCCTGGCAAGTTATTCAGTTCATCGAAATGATGCAGGATTTTTCTTGGTCACTTTGCCGGCCAGGAACCTCCACAGTTGGTGAGGTCCCTGCTTGGGCCTCCCTTGGCCCCCAGGCCTGCCGCAAGAGGCGCCCTGTCCGCTCCACCTGCTGGGCGGCGCCTGGCCTGGGTCCCGCACTGGCTGCTGCGTGCCGGAGCCCACCTGTGTTAAAACTTGCACCCATGTTCGGCAGTTCCCGAATTCTTCTGCCGCATCCAAGAAGAATGAGATTATGCTAAAAATTGAAGGGGGAGGAGAGCAGAGAAGAATTTTATTGAGTGACGGAACAGCTCTCAGCTGAGAGGGGATGCGGGGGGCGGTCCCCCACCTCAAGTCTGGTGGTCTCACTGAGTATGACTGGGTCAGGGGCTTTTATGGACTCAGAATGGGGGAGTGCATGATGATTGGACTGTGAGTATGAAAAAAAAAAAAAAGCTAAAACAAAGACGCTGCTCAAAGATAGGCACAGCAGTGTTAAAAATAAATAAGTAATAAAAAAATAAAAAAGCAATTAGGGAAGGGTAGTTATGTGTAAAATAGGTGAAGGGTGAGGATCAATCAAAGGAAAGTGCACCAAACAAGAAGGGAGGTTCACAATCTGGCCCGTGGATTTATCTGAGACTTGTAGCTTGGCTTTCAGGTTTTAAACTGTCCTTACTATGAAGGTGAGGTCTCATCAGGGACCCGCCCCTCCTGCCGCTATTATAACCGCTTCAGTTACTCATTTGCAACATACATGGTATGGTGAGATCATCCCCAGGTCCCAAACAGTGAACACCCAACAGAAAAAGCAATTGGACTGTTTTTGATTATTAAAATATAGATTTTATTTTTTGGTTTGTATCATCTGTGTTTGATTTAAAGATATAATTTGATAACTAAAAAAAGTTTTAATAGAAATATCACCAATATTGTCTCCAGAATTAGATAAGTAGTTTTAAAGGAGGTAACTAAAGTAACTTGAACAAGATGACATTTACAATCTACAACGAGAAAGAAATACAAATATTTATGAACTAAATAGCACAGCCTTTGTACTCACAATGCATGCATGGCAGAGGAAAGGCTTAAAACTGAATTGATAGAAATATGATAGAAACAGGAATTGCTAACTATCCTTTGTCAATCTATGTCAAATTAAGTAGAACTAAAGCAAGTATGAAGAAGATTAGAAAATTATTTTTTACCAGTGGATATAAACTGACTCTTCTAACTGGAAAAAGAGGCTATAAATGGAAAATTGATTGAGTGTCAGATTTCAAGAATATCCTCAAACTGTCAAAGCATTTTATATAAAGCCAGTCTAATATTAATGACAAAACATCATTAGAATACAGTTTACATTGTAACACTTTGTGATTCCATTTGAATGTTTCAAATGCAGACAAAACTAATCTGTATTTTCAAAAGTCTGAAATATTTGTCATTGGAGTGGGATAGTAATAGGAAGGAAAATGTGGGGCTTCTGTAGTTGTGATTACTTTCCGATTCTTGATCTGGATGGTACTAGATGTGCCTGCTCTCTGTGTAATAATATCAACATTATTGCAATTAGAAATTGTGTCCTTGTCTCTACCTATGATACACTTCTCTAAAAGTCTACTGAAATACAAAATCAGGAAATTTAATCGATAAACAAGTATATAGCTTTTTAAATTAAACCTTAGTCAATACAATTCTATAGTACTATTAAAAATGACATGGAAATAATAATTCAAAACAATATAAGTAATTAATAAAATTATTTCAATTTATAGGTCAAGAAAACTACCACAGGATCATTTCCAAACGTATTTTAAAAGTATTTGTTTTATTTGGTTATATATTTTTGTTTACATTTTTAAATTTTTAATTTATATCAGTCAGCTGATATATATATAGAGAAAGAGTAGTTTACAACTCTTTTCTTGGATTTAAAGAAGATAATTACCTTGAAATATATATTATGTTTATGTTTAGAAAGTCAATTTTGTAAAAAAAATGATAATTTTTAATCAAATAATCTGATCACAAAAAATTACGGACAAAATATTTGAATCTGAAAAAATATCATCTTAAAAAAACAAATGAAGATAACCAGAATACTTCTGAAAAAAATATTCAAAGCAGATATCAGAATTCAAATTTGGATGCTGAAAACTTTAGGGATTGTCTATAGCAAATAATCTGATTTTATATAACTAGAGAAAACATGATAATGATGTTAGTATAACTTATAAGTTATTAGGAAAACAACACATTTGAAATTTTACCTTATTCTACAATAAAACAAATGCTAGTCAAAGTTTTAAATCTAAAAACAAAACCACACAATAAAATGCAATTATACTTATATAATGTAAAAAAATTATTGTCATGAAGGACAAAGATCCAGTATCGGTGCAGTCCTTGCTGAAACTTTACCATGCTTTAGAAAAATTAAAAAATATATATTTTGAAAAAAATTACAGAATATATGTAACTATAACATACAAAGATCTAATAGAAATCAAAATGAAGAATAAACAACTTTAGGAAAATTATTGATTTTCATGTAAAATTAATTTACACAAACTTAAGGATAGAAAAATAAATCTCTTAAGAGTAGACAGTAAAAGGTGTTCAGTCTCACTGAAAATTAAGCAAAAGAGAATTTCAAAACATGTTAAATTTTTTACCTATCAAATTGGAAAATGTTTGATAACACTCATTTTTCTTAATGGTTTCAAGGTGGTGCATTTTCATACCTGTGGTTGATATTATAAATTGGAGCATTTGACAACTTGCTAAAAAATTTAAAATGTATATATTTTTAAAATCAGAAATGACTTGGCTGTCAATTGACTAGTTATACAGAAAAGTACGCTAAAATATATTTGTGAGTGTAGTCATTGAAATATTAGTTGTAATAAAAGAAAAATCTGAAGACAATATAAAAATTCATGGATGAATCAACTGTCATATAAACTATAAAACATAGCCAATAGAATAATTTACAGATTTAAATACAAAAGTAGAATTATATGTGGCAACAAAATATTTCCAATAAATTAACTGCAAATTAATGTGTATCACTTCATTTATGTATATGTTCAATACATACAGAAATAACGAGGCAATTAATCTGACATTTACTTTTATTTCAGAAAAAAATTGTTGTCATTACGACATTTTATGTTGAAAGTCTGGGAGTTGAAAAAAAAAGAAAAGTTTTCTTTTTGTTTTACTGTCTTCCTATACAACCGAAATATATTACCAGTACATGATATGTAAGCTAGGTTTCAAATGATATAGGAAAAACATAATAAAATTATAAAACCTAAATCATTTATCCATCGGAGTTTATATTTCATATATTTGACTTTCTTCTCCTTTCTCTGCAAGTCTAACTTAATGGTTTTATAATATGTATTTCCTCATATAGATATGGCTGGAAATCATATATATTCTTTTTACATTTTAAGATTATAGATAACATTGCAGTGGACACCTTTGTAATACATCACAGAATCCATCTCTCACACTTGAAGAGAAAAAGACCTATATTAACAACATATTTGAAAGTAGTTGGAATATTTCCCAAATTGATTTTCAGTATTTACAGTGTTTGTAACTTGTATTTCCTCAAAAGAGCAAAACATATTCCCAGGTAGCAATCACTCTGTATGTAACATTGTACATTTCATACATACTAAATAAAGTTAAAAGGTCACAAAAATAAAATTGTATTCAGTAGAAATTGAGAGACAAACACATCATTTTATATTACTGTTCCCTACAATTCCATATCCCAGGGATAAATAGTGTAAATAGTTTGCCTTATTTCTTGACATTTTTCATATATATATATATCTTTTACATGAAATGTAATTATTTATATTAGTATATTCTTATTTTAAGTGCTGACAATATAGGTACAAAATATACTTAATATCTCATTATTTTTCTTTTAATTTTTGGAACATTTTGTGAATTTGTGATCCTTTTCCTATGTTTAATATTCTTTAAGATTTCTTTATATGTCAGTTACCTGAGTTATTTTACTTATAAATTTGCAGAAATGCTTTGTATTAGTTTTTTTTTTTTTTTTTTTTTTAATTTGTTGTCTTCATTTACCTTTCCTGTCCACTACCCCACAGAGGTTCTAATACCAATAACCTGGGCAAGCAACACTACTGATAAGTAAAATACAAGAAACTCTGTTAATCTAAACAGTTTTTGATTGGCTCCTTCTATGTGAGATTTTAACTAGTTTGTAGTTATACTTAGCATACCTGCTGTGTTATTTCATTAACTTTTGTTTATGCTTTTTTTTTTTTTTTTTTTTTTTTTTTGACAGAGTCTCGCTCTTTTACTGAGCCTGGAGTGCAGTGACAGACGATCTCCGCTCACTGCAACCTCCACCTCCCTCCCGGGTTCAAGAGATTCTCCTGCCTCAGCCTCCCGAGTAGCTGGGATTACAGGCACGTGCCACCATGCCCAGTTGATTTTGTATTTTGAATAGAGACAGGGTTTCACCATATTGGCCAGGATAGTCTTGATCTCCTGATTTCTTGATCTCCTGATCTCATTATCCACCCGCCTCAGCCTCCCAAAGTGCTGGAATTACAGACATGAGCCACCGCACCCGGCCTGTTTATGCTTTTTCTCCCCATAATTCCTTCCTGTACTTTAGAATTAAGAATCAACTTCATCTAAAGAGTGTCAAGACCATCTAAACTGATGCTCCATATTTCACAGACACTTCTGTGTCACTACTTTGTAGTTGCAGTCATGAGATGTGCTTTCATATTTTCAACATATTTAAGCTTAAAAGTGGAATTCAGTATAAGGGAGAAGGCAGGACATGAAATAATTATTTTGGAATCAGAGGCAATAATTCAGGCTAATATCAATGTTGCTAAATTATATCAAAAAGTCATTGTTTCATCATATGTGTGAGAGGAATCTGAATGAAATCATTAGAGTTCATAGTAAGAGAACACAAGCCCCCACTTCAGTTTAGCATACACCCTACATACAGGAGAACACAAGCCCCATATCAGTCTAGCATATACTATAACTAGTATATTGCTGCATTTCAAGAATATTGCCATTATTGGGTTTCCAATTCTTCAAATACATTACACGGGAAAACATTTCAATCTTAAAACTATTGAATACCTTTACTGAAATGGCATACCTTAAAGACCTAAGTATTTATTTGGAAAATCATGTTGACAGTTCTTCTAACATTCTGAGTGACAGAGAGGTTTTAAGAGTAGGCTTGAATTAGAAGAGATTTAGTATTAATATTAGAAGAGATTCTTGCCATTGCTTAATGTGGTTAGAATCACCACAACTGCCCCAAGTCACACGTACATACATCCATGCAGGCACACACACACTTATACAATCTCAAAGGTTGTTTTACCAACTAAACAAGCAACAATGCTGACCTAAGTGAAGTAATGCTGCTTAAATACTTAAACTGTCAATTTGAACTAACTAGGATTTCAAATTGAATTAAAGTATCTGTTGTTCATGTTTTACTCTCATGGGGAATTGTTTACTTACTAGAAAAATACCCTTTATCAAATCTGTCATGGTTTTATGACTTACTTACTTTCAACCCTTTCCATATACAGTTCTGAAAATTCAGATATGTGGTTTATAGAGCATTACCATGTGCTGGTAATAATATGCTTATATTAGAGCAAACACACACACGCTTTTAATTTTTGGAGTAACTCATTTTAAATTGTTTTCCTACAAGTTATAATAATTTCAAATATTTTCATTGCAATTATAAATAAAATTTGAAACTCCTTAAAGGTTATGTATGTCAATGCCATAGGTTAAAACAGGATTTTGCAATAGGTTAAAATAGAATTTTGCATTGGCTAAATAGAATTTGGGATATGTAGTTCATAGGTTTTAAGACTTCAATTTGAAGAACATCAAGAAGGTACACAAAAACAAGAAATATTCATCGCAATGGCAAAAGTAATTTACTTCTATTGTGCATCAGTGCATCAAAAGAGTAGAGTCAGGCTGAAACTTTACAGATAAGAATGCACTTCAATGCCAATGATCTTGCTAAAAAATTTGTGAAAAGGGAAGCCAAAATAATTTTCTCCCTCCGCACCCTTTTTTTCCCTATATTGCCTTACTTTGTTATAGATAAATAAGAATGTACAATGGAGAGGAATGAATGGCCTATTTCACCTTGTATTTTGGAATTCCTACAGTTTAAGAAATCACATTGATTCCTACAGTATAGAAAAGTCTACAGATTTCATTTTTTATGACACATTTAACTGACTCCAATAAGTTACCAAATACTATTCATTTTTGTTTATTTCTTTTGAGAAATAATTAACAAGAAATCAAAATAAAAACCTAAGCCTCCTCCCAACCAACTGAACAGATTTTCTCTATGGGCAAGACCCCAGAGAAACTTTACAAACTGAGTTCCCAGCCCTGACAGGACAGGAGGTCAAGACGGTCCTCGTTCTACTCCCTCTGGCCATCAGGATTTTTTTACTAAGAGTTGAACGGAAACTGGCCCTTTGGAAAGTCTTGCTCCACCACTGATTTCTAGACCTGCTCCAGTGGGGTGACGCTGCCCCTTCCTTTATGCAGTTTCAACGCAGCAAAGGACCAGCTTTCCTTCCTGATGAGAGTCTTGATCATGGACTGGCTCTCAGCAGCTTTTGGAAGTTGCACCCTTAGTGCCCCGTGTGTCGTCTGCTTCACCTTTTGATATATACAGTTACATGTTAAATCTCCACCCCAAATGGAGCAGGGTGTCCCCTCATGAATATTCATAGCTCCTCCTATAACCTGTTGAATATGAATACTTAGCCAGCTCTTTCAGTATAAATTCCTGTTTCATTTTTCCTCCTCTGAAACAACTGCTTTTTGGTTTTTTGCTTCCTGCCTGCAGGCTGTGATTACCTTTTTAAGAAATAAGGTCTCCTTTCTAAATTTAGAGATTTTGTGACTTTTTCCATTGATATTAGCAATAGCTAACTAGTATAATATGACCTATTCAGATTCATAAGAATATTTTCTACTAATAATTTTTTGAAAGGATGTTAGTGGAGTTGACTTGGCACTGACAAGGTTTTGACTCTGATTAGTAGATAAGAATTTAGTCCATTTACTAAGTAAACGTAATTCAGAACTTCTATTATTACACTGCTGGGGAAAAAAAAAAAAGAAAGAAAAAAGAAAAGAAAATCACATTATTTTTATATTCTGATATTGTTGATCTGAGGAAAGTGAATAACACCTGTAAAATTATAGAGAAATACCTTAAGTAAAGAGGAGATTCACATATATACACTTTGATCAAGAGCAGTGGCTCACGTCTGCAATTCCAGAACTTCACTGAGAAGGGTGAATCACTTGAGCTCAGAATTAGAGACGAATCAACCCAAATGTCCATCAGTAACAGACTGGATTAAGAAAATGTGGCACATATACACCATGGAATACTATGCAGCCATAAAAAACGATGAGTTTGCGTCCTTTGTAGGGACATGGATGCAGCTGGAAACCATCATTCTTAGCAAACTATCACAAGAAGAGAAAACCAAACACCGCATGTTCTCACTCATAGGTGGGAACTGAACAATGAGCTCACTTGGACTCGGGAAGGGGAACATCACACAATGGGGCCTATCATGGGGAGGGGGGAGGGGGGAGGGATTGCATTGGAGAGTTATACCAGATATAAATGATGAATTGATGGGTGCTGACGAGTTGATGGGTGCAGCACACCAACATGGCACATGTATACATATGTAACAAACCTGCACGTTATGCACATGTACCCTAGAACTTAAAGTGTAATAAAAAAAAAAGAAAAAAAAAAAGAATTAGAGACCTGACTGACCAACATGGACAGGTTTGTAAAAACCCTGTCTTTACAAAAAACACAAAAGGAAAAAATAAAATAGTTGGGCTTTGTGGTGAGTGCCTGTGGTCCCAGCTACTTGGGAGGCTGAGGCATGAGAATTGCTTGACACCTGGATGCAGAGACTGCAGTGAGCTAAGATCGTGCCACTGCATTCCAGCCTGGGGCAGCAAAGGAAGACCCTGTCTCAAACAAACAAACAAACAAACAAACAAACAAACAAACAAACAAAGCCCCACCATATACATACTTACTACATGTTAGCTTTTTCTCCTAATTACAAAATTATTTTTTCCTGATTTTGCTGTTGAATTTTTTCAATAGATCATGGGTTTCTGGGAATTTTCATAATTGTAATTTTTTCAAGGCAACCTTCACATTTACCTTATCTTTGTTCTTCCAGAGATAGTGTGTCTGGCACCTAGCTGATGTTCAACAAATTGTTGGTGGCTGGGTGTGGTGGCTTATGCCTGTAATTCCAGTGCTTTGGGAGGTTGGAGGAAGAGGATCGCTTGAGGCCAGGAGTTTGAGGCCAGCCTGGGAAACAAAGTGAGACCCTGTCTCTACAAAAATAAATTATAAAATTAGATGGGCGACAGACGTCTGTCGTCCTAGATAGTTGAGAGGCTGAGGCAGAAGGATGGCTTGACCCCAGGAGTAGGAAGCTACAGTGAGCTATGATCACACCACTGCACTCTGGGCTGAGTGACAAAATGACACTCTGTCTCTCTCTCTCTCAAAAAAATAAATAAATAACTTATTGCTGAACTCAACAAACCTAATTTATATGACAGAATACAGTTCCCCCTGTATTTCTTTAGCCCATTTCTTCACACAAATATTCAGTATGTTTTTTAAATTAAACTGGAATGAGTAACATGAGAGTTGCTCAGATGTTTAGTGTATAGTGCTCATAATTATTATGCAATCCTTGTCATCATGAGCAAATCGTGCTTTAGTTGTCACTTTTAATTTTGTATTTGATTTTTAACATACTATGAGATTCTAGTTATTGTGTTTGGTCTCCAAATGTGTGAAATATGACTTTAGAATTAATCTGTGTTCAGCTACCAGTAATAAAAAAATTGTCAGTCATTGGCAGGTAGGAGTTGGATATCTTTTGATGTAAAGAGATCTGGGGTATTGAATTTTGTTGTAATTCAGAATAACATAGTATATCAATGTATTGCACTAATTGCATGTTTAGCAATATATTCATTTAAATGATTTAAATAACTTATATAATTAGAAAAGTTATTAAAATTATAGGTCATATACAATTTGGGGTTACAATGTAATTTAATTTTTGCATCAGGATTATATTATTTTTAAAAATGTATCTGTAAGACATATTTACTTGCAAGTATGGGAAAGTTTAACAAACTTTGGTTGATTTTTTGTTATCTTGAATGTTCAGGCTAGTGGATTTTCTTTTAAAAAGAATTCAACTTGACAGGAACATATTGTGCCACTGGAAGAAGTGATTAATCCTTATATTCATGGATTAGTAAAATGACAAAGTGAAAACTTGTCATAAATACTAAGCTTAGCCAGGTTAATTTTCTTTTCATCCTAAGATAGGGAAAAAGCTGTCTTAGAAATTATTACCTTGGTTGTATGTGTAGATATATTTCTTTGAGTTTTTAGCTCTATCTCTATTCTAGAAATAAATATTTCTCTCAAATAGGTATACATTTTATTTTTTATTTTTCTTCCATAGATTTGACTCTCAAAATGAAATATTTTAAATAAAATGCACATACTGTAGTAGCATCCTTCTATGTTTCATTTTTGGTTACAATCACTTGTGTTTTCGAGTAAAATAATATGTCAAGGGTATTTATTCTCATATCACTGATTTCAAATATGAATAATGCCCAAATGATAGACTTTATAAGTAATATGGTGTCATTTGCATTGCATGGAATAGCAATTTATATTACACTACTAGTTTTATGTTTCCCTTGTAAACTCATTTTCTATTTAAATATGCAATTTAAAATATGCTATGAAAATATATTTTTTTTGTTTTTTGAGACAGAGTCTCACTCTGTCACCCAGGCTGGAGTGCAGTGGCATGATCTAGGCTCACTGCAAGCTCTGCCCCCCGGGTTCAAGTGAGTCTTCTGCCTCAGCCTCCCGAGTAGCCTCAGCCTCCTGAGTAGCTGGGACTACAGGCACGCACCACCATGCCCAGCTAATTTTTGTATTTTTAGTAGAGATGGGGTTTCACCATATCGACCAGGTTGGTCTCGAACTCCCAACCTCATGATGCGCCCACCTTGGCCTCCCAAAGTGCTGGGATTACAGGCGTGACACACTGCACCCAGCAGATACTGTAATTTTTAAGTGAACATTTAAATGTGCCACAATGCAAATAATGTGCAGGTCAAGGAACAACTCAGATAAAGTAAGGTGAATTATTAACTGTGATAAATTACCAAAATAAAAGAAATTCTGTTTACAATGAATGTTAAATTTTGTAAACATTTAAAAACATTGTGTATTCTCTTTTATCTGTGGAACCTAAAAATTAAAACAATCAAACTCATAGAGATAGAGAGAAGGATGATTACCAGAGACAGGAAAGGATAATGGGTAGGGGAAGAGAGGAAAGGATAATGGGTAGGAGAATGGAGATGGTTAATTAGGACAAAACATGAGGAGAATAAAGAAGACCTAGTATGTACTAGGTCTTCTTTATTTAAAAAATAACTTAATTGTATATTTTTAAATAATTAAAAGAGTATAATTGGGTTGTTTGAAACACAAAGATAAATGCTTAAAGTAATGGATACTCTGTTTACCTTGATGCTGTTTACCTTGATGTTATTATTACACATTGCATGCCTGTATCAAAATCTCAAAGTTTTTGGGGTGCCAAAAAAGAGAGATTTTATGTTCAAACTTTATTAGGTTGAGCCATGTAAAACTGTCGTTTTATAGAACAAAAAGTTTGAAATACTTCACCTAATTTAAGATAATAATTCACAAAAGCATAGCATTGAAATGTATCTTTCTGGTTTCCTTTTAAATCCTGGTTCACTCCTATAAGCAAAGTATATTCTATGTATTCAGATCATCTCCAAAGATAGTAGTTTAAAATTTTTATATATCAGAACAAAATACATATGACAATGAAATATAAGAGTAACATACTTGTGTACTTGGACAATAGATGACTATGTTATTACAGAGGACTGAGTTGCTATCTATAAAGTCATTATATTTTAGATCTAGGAAAGATGATATGTCATTCTAATAATGTGTCTTTCAAATAAGAAATGACATTTAGAGAAGGACTAGCTTGCTCGAGCTTGCACAAATAATACAACTGAGAGTATAATCCTTGTCTTCTGGTTCCCCGTCTTAATGTGGATTTTCCAGTGGAATTTAGCATGGTTTGTTATATGGCTTCTGAAGTAAAACTTGCTTAAGTGGAGCAAGGATGTGACTGCAGAAAGTCTGTTATAAGAAGTAATCAATAAGGGGAAAACAAAAAATCCTGATAGGTACAGGAGCATAAGAGGAGAACTAACAACCACATACTTTAAGTATGGCAATTCTAGGCAATTTCAGTGAAACACTGAGCTAGAAGAGGAATCCAGTCTGAGGTCTTCGGTAGCAGATGCTGGGAGCATCAGTCACGGAAAGAGGCAAAGTTAGAAAAATGACTAACACGAAGTTCTGGGTTTGGACCAAAGACAAAAGTAACTGAGTGGTTGGAGAATTTCTGTTTCTGAGAAAAAGGAGTGAAGCAGCCAGGAATTATGGAATGTGAGATTAAGAAATCTGATTTGAGAACCTACCATCAGACAGTCCTTTTAAAACATTAAAGTCCACTGGTTGTGGGGTAGGAATAATAGATATTTTCTTTATAGACTGAGAAATATATTAATATAAAATAAATTCTTATGGTTAAATGCCCTTTGACAGCTTCTAGGCTTGTATTAGAATGGTGGGGGCCATATTGTAAAGTCAGTGTTCCTTCAAGATGCTTCCAGGACGAGAAAGAAAAAATTTGATAATCAAATCCATGAATACATTCTGCTTTTTTTGAAAGCCACATGGGGATTAGAATCTCCTTCTTTCCTCCCCATGATAGTTTGATTTTTCTCTCCAATATTGCACATATTTCTCTCTCCTCTGCATTAGATTCAGATGTTTCATGTTGTCTTCTCTTATAGACTACCAAACTATTTAGGATACTTTAGTATTTCCTATAGGAAATAACATAGTTTTTTTTACAGTCAATAAAACTGTATTAGTTTATTTATTATCATGTGACATCATGATATTTCTACCTATCTCAAAATTATTGTATTAAGTAATGTAGGTTAAATGGCTTTGAAATTTGTTCTTACTTGGAGTGGAAATAAGTTCTATGATTTTTTTTTTTTTTTTTTTTTTTTTGTCCGTGCTTACAATGAGATAGGTTCTACTTGAAATGCTTTACATTGCTTAACCCACTTAATCCCCTCAATAATCCAATGGCACAGGTACAATTATTATTCCCATTTGCTAGCTGAGGAAATGAGGCATAAAAAAAAATCAGAATTCTCATGGCATAGTACTTATGTAGCTATTTACATTGATGTAGATATGCCAGAGGAGTATTATAATTTGCAATGACATTGTATAAATATTCAAATTTGATGGAGCCTTTCCTACTGCTTACAATTCAAGTGGTTTTCTATAAAAGGTAAAATTCTTGAGTAATAAATAGATTTCATTATTTTAAACAATACAGAGAAGAGTTTCTTATATTCTTCAGTGAAGTATAATGTAATAGAAAAGGCTAGATATTAATTCAAATAACAAATTATGAAAGCTTTGAGAATAAGAACTGTAAATTACTCATTTTTTTAATGAAATGATCCCAAAGACTAGTGTAATGTCTTCCCCATGGGAAATATTAAAGAAATGCCTATTCAACAATGTTACACCGATTATATGAATAGGGTAAATTTACTTATCCTCTTTGAAACTTATTATCTTCTCATTTATGATAAAAATATACTAATATCTACTTTCTAGTTATTGGAATGAGTATATCAGAAATGATAGATCTTATGTGTTTTCAAAATTAGGATGTAATTTTTATTCAGCACATATGTGCATTTAACTTTTGATATCTCAACTATATGGCCTTAGTAATGCTCCATTTGCATTAATTGAACAGATGTAATAAAACATAGGTTATATGTTTATTGCATATTGATTATATTGAGGCCATATATAATTACAAATACTTTTCTAATCATGAGAAACACTGAATGCATTGGTCAAGTTCCCAGTTAATTAGAATGTTTTGGCTCCATCAATAACCTTGAAGAAAAATTTGAAGAACAAATTTGAGAAACATAAAATACCAATCAAACTAAGAAAAACAGATACGGCATCATACACACAAAATAATATTCTTTATTAATTTATGGGAAATAGTCAGCATTTGTGAAGATAAATTTGATAATTATAAATTATTATTATTATTATTGAGACAGAGTCTTGCTCTATCACCCAGGGTAGAGTGCAATGGTGCTGTCTTGGCTCACTGCAACCTCTGACTCTAGAGTTCAAACGATTCTTCTGCCTCAGCCTCCCGAGTAGCTGGGACTACAGTTGCATGCCACCACACCCAGCTAATTTTTGTACTTTTAGTAGAGACAGGGTTTCACTGTGTTGGCCAGGGTAGTCTTGAACTCCTGACCTCATGATACTCCCACTTCAGCCTCCCAAAGTGCTGGGATGACAGGAATGAGCTACCACACCTGGCTGAAATTATTATTTATTATTAAATCTAAACCTAACCTTGAGATATGTTGTAAGGAATCATAAACGTCTTTCTGTAAACCTACATCCCTCATGAACTGGGTATACAAGTTTTGATCCCTTCTAACTTAGCAATGCATGCCCACTAGCATTAAAATAAAGGAACCTGGTCTTTGTGTGTTCTGTTTTGTGTTCTCTTGCTGTGCGAACTTACCTAAGTGTTATGGGTACCCCTGCTACCTAGTAACTGTGATCTGTTACATGTGACCCTTTACAGGGGTCTAAAATACTGTATTTTTCCTCGTTCTATTCTCTGAATGCCTGCCTGGTTTTGAGTAAGAATATAACCTCAGCCAATGATAAGACTCACCATTCCTTACTTAACCCTGGCCAGTTAAGTAAGAAGATGAACTTACTATCTGCCCAAACTAATAAATAACCAAACCATAGCAGCTATAGAATGGCTCAATAAGTACATTTTAAAAAACAGTAAATTTTTAAAAGAAATAATTATCATGAAGTAATCTTTATTAATGACTATAATGTCTCGTGACTTAACAAATAGGTTCCTGGCCAATCTTTGAATAAGTACATTCAAAGGGAAGGAAATGGCCCAAATCAGGGCAAACTATATCACAGTTTTAGTATTAGAATACCTGATTAGAGTCAGATGCAACAAACTTTGTCTCAGATGAGAACAAACTGTTCATTCTTATTATTTATTTGCAGAAATCAATAAAAGGTTGCTAAAATGTAAGCTGATCCACAAAGTATGAGAGAATCTTACAAAGAATATGGCAGCTGAGATTTAATACAAAAAAAATTGAAACTTAGATAAGAAATTACCTAACCTTCTATTTTAGAAGCAAATCATAAAAAGAGAAGATTGAAGTCTATAAGATGTCAACTTTTTCAAATATTTTAAGTAAACAAATAAATATTTTATTCTATTTTTACATTAACATGTAGGTTTTGGATTTTTTTTTTTTAATTGAGAAGACCTATGTTTTTGTAGGCAGCAATGAATCTCAAATTACTACTAGCCTAGTCAAGACTTAGTACAATTTTAAATCATGTGAGCGTCAGTAAAACCACATATATGGAAGAGATAACAAATGATTTTAGTTGAGTCCTCAAATATAATTTACTTTAGAAGGCATATGAGTCTCATCAAAATTGTTGAAAATTGTATAAATTTAACGTATTTTACCTGTTACCCTCACATCACCTTTCAGCTATATATCTGTGCTTTATAATCTCTGATTCATAATCTCTTCTGGTGAGGACATCTTTCAAAGATAACCCCAATTGCAAGACACTTCCAAAAATATGCCCACATTTGACAATATGCCCCTGCAAAATACATGAAGAAATTAGTCTAAGAATATCTCAGGCAACTTTTCCTAATGGAGGAACAGAATTTTATGGATTTCATTATCACTTGAGTAAATCTTAAATTCTTAAATTTATTAGCACAAGAAAAAATAAATAAAGTGAAAATAATTTCCATGTGTGTTTTCTAGAACTACTCTAAAAGTAATGTTTATGTGCCCGGTGAAGTGTGTCAGTTACTAAAGAATAATCACACAGGTAAATAAGTATTATTAACAGCTCTACAAAATTTGACATAAATCTTGTGTCTGAAACTTTCACTTGCACTATGGTGTGCATTTGATTTGCTTGTAACAGTTTTTTATTGTTACTAAAAGAAATATGCAATCCATACTTCTTGGTAGATTTGCATACGTGTATAATTTCATTGTTTCCTCCAGCTATCCTCTTTTTACTAACACATAACCATGATTGTCAGTTTAAAACATGAGAATAACTATAACTCAAAAGCCCAAAGATAATCAATGTCCTTTCTATTCAAGGCATACATATAACCTTTGGTCATCATTGGCTTCAACAAACTTAAAATAGAATATTATATTTTGTTGAGTTAATTGTAACCTCACCCCTTCCGTTTTCAAATATTAAAACATTTTGCAATATTCATAAGTGACTATTAAACTGTATGGAAATAATAGTGAATGTACTTTTATTCTGTAAGTAAAAACTTACTGGAAACTTTTCTCAATAATGTCACCAAGCTAGAATCACTGCAGTTGAGAACTGATGCCCTTGATTGGCATCTTGTCATCATAAATTCTTCGAATTTTATCCAACAAAAGTGAGCTAAATATCAACTGTCATCTTATTCATTGAAGTATCATTGTTTTTGTTAATTATTATTTTGTAATCTTAGTTGTAACTGTTAAAGAAAAATAGCTGTAATAACTCAAAAGTAGTTTAACTTGTCAGTTATTTATAAAAGTATTTTCCCCAAAACACTGATTAACATATTATTTGTATAGTTATTTAGAAATTTTAAAACATAAAAAAAGACTTTGAAAAAGAATATAGTAAAATAAGTCTTAATTATGATCTATTTCATTCAGGCTTTGTGTTTCATGTTCAATGTATAGAGGAACAAAGTTAGTAAATTCTAGAAAATGAAAATAAGTATAATCTCATGATATCTCCTACTGGTAGTAAGATATGAAGCAAACCTACATGGAAACTGAACAACCTGCTCCTGAGTGACTGCTGGTTAAATAACAAAATGAAGGCAGAAATAAAGACGTTCTTTGAAACCAATGAGAATGAAGACACAACATACCAGAATCTCTGGGACACATTTAAAGTAGTGTGTGTGTAGAGGGAAATTTATAGCACTAAATGCCCACAATAGAAAGCAGAAACGATCTAAAATTGACACCCTAACATCACAATTAAAAGAACTAGAGAGGCAAAAGCAAACAAATTCAAAAGCTAACAGAAGGCAAGAAGTAACCAAGATCACAGCAGAACTGAAGGAGATAGAGACACAAAAAAACCCTTCAAAAAATCAATGAATCCAGGAGCTGTTTTTTTGAAAAGACCAACAAAATTGATAGATTGCCAGTAAGACTAATGAAAAAGAAGAGAAAGAAAAACCCAATAGATGCAGTGCAAAATGATGAAGGGAATATCACCACCGATCCCACAGAAATGCAAACTACCAGCAGAGAATACTATAAAAAACTCTACACAAATAAACTAGAACATCTAGAAGAAATGGATAAACTCCTGGACACATACACCCACCCAAGAATAAACCAGGAAGAAGTTGAATCTCGGAATAGACCAATAACAGGATCTGAAATTGAGGCAATAATTAATAGTCTACTAACCAAAAAAAAGTCAGGACCTGATGGAATCACAGCCAAATTCTACCAGAGGTACAAAGAGGAGCTGGTACCATTCCTTCTGAAACTATTTCAATCAACAGAAAAAGAGGGAAATCCTCCCTAACTCATTTTATGAGGCTAGTATCATCCTGATACCAAAGCCTGGTAGAGACACAACAAAAAAAGAAAATTTTAGGCCAATATTCCTGATGAACATTGATGCGAAAATCCTCAATAAAATACTGGCAAACTGAATCCAACAGCACATCAAAAAGCTTATCCACCACGATCAAGTCAGCTTCATCCCTGGGATGCAAGGCTGGTTCAACATACACAAATCAATAAATGTAATCCATCAGATAAACAGAACCAATGACAAAAACCACATGATTATCTCAATAGATGCAGAAAAGGCCTTCAACAAAATTCAATAGCCCTTCATGCTAAAAACTCTCAATAAACTAGGTATTGATAGAGTGTATCTCAAAATAATAAGAGCTGTTTATGACAAGCCCACAGTCAATATCATACTGAATGGGCAAAAACTGGAAACATTCCCTTTGAAAACTGGCACAAGCCAAGGATGCCCTGTCTCACCACACCTATTCAGCATTATGTTAGAATTTCTGGCTCGGGCAATCAGGAATTAGGAAATTAGGAATTAATTAGGAAAAGAGGAACTCAAATTATATCTATTTGCAGGAAAAGAGGAAGTCATATTGTCCCTGTTTGCAGATGACATGATTGTATATTTAGAAAACCCCATCGTCTCAGCCCGAAATCTCCTTAAGTTGATAAGCAACTTCAGCAAAGTCTCAGGATACAAAATCATTGTGCAAAAATCACAAGCATTCCTATACACCAATAATAGAGAGCCAAATCATGAGTGAATTCCCATTCACAATTCCTGCAAAGAGAACAAAATACCTAGGAATCCAACTTACAAGGGATGTCAAGGACCTCTTCAAAGAGAGCTACAAACCACTGCTCAACAAAATAAAAGAGGACACAAACAAATGGAAGAACATTCCATGCTCATGGGTAGGAAGAGTAAATATCATGAAAATGGCCATATGCCCAAGGTAATTTGTAGATTCAATGCTATTCCCATCATGCTACCACTGACTTCCTTCACAGAATTGGAAAAAACTACTTTAAAGTTCATATGGAACCAAAAATGAGCCTGCATAGCTGGACAGAGGGTAGGGACACAGGGCAGGGAACATCACACACTGGGGCCTGTCACGGGGTGGGGGGTTGGGAGATGGATAGCATTAGGAGAAACACCTAATGTAAATGATGAGTTGATGGGTGCAGCAAACCAACACAGTACATGTATACCTATGTAACAAACCTGCACGTTGTGCACATGTACCCTAGAACTTAAAGTATAATAATAATAAAATAGAAGTTGAGAGAACGACTTAAAAGCAATGGTAAGCAACATTTTATCGGTGAAAATGCTGCTGAGATTTTATGGCTATTGCTAGTAACACAAAGTAAAATAGTTAACATTGACAGACGTTTAGCCACAAAAATATATGGGTTTGGGATAAACATCTACACGGCTGTTTGCCTAATATGATGATTAAATCAGCTTCTGCATGTGTGGTGAATGGCAGATGATAAGAATACACTATGTCCACAACACTATTATACAAACAATCATCATCAATGATGGGACATCCACCAGTCCCTCACCAATTCTACCCAAATTGCTTAAACTACCAATAAAAATTAATTACCTGAAAGTTTTTCCATACTACCCTTCAATAAATATTGGTTTAAAACATGTGCATTTTTAAATTTTCCATTTTAAGAAAATGTTTGAAATGGAAAGTACAAAAATCTATGTTCAATTTTTTTTGAAACTGGAGAAAGAGATATCCTCATTATGTAGTCACAGAAAGCTTTACAAAATGACTTCTAGTCATGTAGAAAGCAGAATTTTTAAGATAATTTATGAACTTGGTTATCTTGCTAAGGAGATTCACAAGCAAAGTGTTAAATGTTCCCTCGTTCCTTCTTGACGCTGATAGTAAAAGCAAGTAAATTGAGAGAAGAATTGTTTAACATAAGCAACCAGAACTGAACGATTCTGAAAAATTCAGTCTCTCCAAACAGGAAAAGCTACTGAAATTAAAACACTGTGATTTAAAGAAAATGTCGAGTTCTCTTTGAGCAATCTTTTGCTAAAACCTTAGAAATACCAAAAGGTCAAAGTATTCAGTCACAAAAGGACTCATTCAAGAGACTGAAGCTCTTCTGCTCAGATTCCTTCAATCAAATGAGAGAGCCTATAGGAATATTAAGGACATTATCTCTCAGCTATCTCTGCAGGAGCCAAAGATAGAGAAGGAATTATCACGAAAATATATCTGGACGTGACTTTCATCAAATGAAGTATCCTAAAAGGGAAAGAGACTAAATAAGAAAAATAAGTTGATGGATCCCTAATTGGCTGATCAGGAAGAAGGCTAATAAAACTACTCAACTATGAATGAGTTACCTTCATAAACAATGGAAGGGTTACTGAAAGGGTAGAACCTAGATGATGCAGCCAAGAGCCATAGAAAATTAACCCTAGGTCTTGAAACCAAATTAAGAAACTACATTTTTACGGTTTCTGGCTGGATTTCACAACTGCTTTGCACATTAAGTCTGTTTTTTCTTCTGTTCTCCCCCTTTTGAACTGAAAAGACTGTAGGTTTAAACACATGACATTGCCATCACTGTATGTTGCAAATGTTGAGGACAGATAACTTGGCTGTCTAATTTCATGGGTCCACAGATGGAGAATAATTGTGTACTAGAGGTAGTTGGTGGATTTGGATGACTTCTATAACAAGGTTTTTGAAATTTGAACTGGCAATTCAGATGAGATTTCAGATTTTGTAGTGATGAGATGTGATTAGCTTTAGATAAGAGATTTTTCACAAGAGCTGATACTATGATGAGATGAGACTTGAGAACACTGGAATTGAATGGATGTATTTTTCATTTTGGAAGAATATGAATGCTTGGGAGCTAGAGAGTGGGCTATGGTAGGCAAAACGATAAGATGATTTGGATCCCTTCATGTGCATGCCCTGTGTAATCCACTCCTCTTGAGTATGAATAAACCTGTGAACCAGATGGGATATCACTCCTGTGATTAGGTTATGAACAAACAAACGGACTTTGACTTCATCGTGATTGAGCCTTGCCTTAAAAGGCACTGGGACCTTCCTGAAGTTAGAGAGATGGAAGGCATGAGAGGATCTGTAAAGGGGGGACAATATAGCAAGTGTGGGTGGCCCTAGGATCTGAGTATCATCTCTGACCTCAGGACAACAAGAACTTAGTCCTTCAGTCGCAAAGAACTGAACTCTGCCAAAACCCTCGGGTAGCTTATCGATGTATCTATTCCTTTAGCCTCCACATAAGGACATAACAGACCAACATCTTAACTTTAGGCTTCTGAGCAGAGTACTAAGCCACTTTATACCTGGATTTCTGAGCTACAGAACTGTGAGCTGATGAATTACTGATGTCTTAGGCTGCTAACTTTGTGGTATGTGGTAATACGTTAAACATCAGTGGAAAACTAATATAGCATAGTATATCTTTCTCCATCTCTTTACTTTTAAACTGTTTTTCTATCTGTAGTGTGTTTCTGGTAGGCAACATAGGGTTGGTTCTTTTTAATCCAATATTACAGTCTTTTCCTTTTGATGGAGGTGTTAAGGTCATTAAATCATAATTTGATTATTATTTATTTAATTTTAATTATATTATCTTGCTATTTGCTTTCTATTTGTCCTATCTGCTTTTCCTTCTCCTTTTACTCTTTTTCTGTCTTTTTTTAGGTAATTGGGTAATTTTTATAGTTGCATTTTATTTTTTGTAGGTTTACTAGTTATAATTTTTGTTTTATTAATTTAGTGATAGGTTTATTTATATTCATAGTATATGCCTTTAATTTGTGACAGTCTACCCTGTAAATGATATTCTCATTTCTCATGTGGTATAAATACCTTAAAATGGTTCACTTCCATCTGCTTCCTCCCTGCCACTGCGTATTTTTCATACAGTTTCTTTTGCATTTGTTTTAGAACACTGATTACTTTGTTATTTATACCCACAGTTACCATATTTGATGCTTCTTATTTCTCTGTGTAGATACATGTTGTCCTCTGATATCATTTCCCTTTTACCTGATGTAGTTCTTTAGCATTTTAGCGTGTTTACTAGTGATGAATACTTTCTGCTTTTGTATCTCTGAAAAAAAACTTTATTTGCTTTTGTTTCTGCAAGACACTTTCACTGCTATAACATGGTACATTGACAGTCTTTTTATGTCATTCCTTCACTGTCATTTAACTTTCATTGTTTCTGATGAGAAACCTGACATCATCTTTGACATTTTTCTTCTATCACGTATGTGAATTTGGAGCTCTGGTTGCTCCATCATATATTTTAATGAATAGTTTGGGGCTACTTGATTATGATGAAATGAGTGTAATGTTCATGTTTCTTGAGCTTTGGGTTTACCAATGTTCTCAAATCTGTGTATTTTCCCTATATTTGGAAAGTTAGGAATCAGTTTTGTTTAAATACATTTTTAAGACAGAGATGCCTATATGTCACTTATGCAGGACAAAATAATTCGCTTTCAGAGTATTTAAATTCACAACAATTTGATAGTTATGAAGAAACCATTTCTTATTCACTAAATTAAAGGCCTGAATCAGTCCAGATTAAAAATTGTCTAACTCATTTTAGGTTAAAACAAAATATTGACCTATGTATATTCTGCCTTGACAGAAAAATGCACAGACCTAAGTCAAAATATCAATTTTTGATAGATTTAAAAACAAATTATCACAATTTCAATGTTCTCTGACAGTAGATTTTAGCTGATGAATAGAAGACGAAGGTAAATTGACATAACTGGAATTGCTTAATTTAATTAAACAAAAGATGCTAGGAGTATGCCAGGCCTAAAATAACCTGACAGTTACAAGAGGAGGCACAATTAAAAATTAATGCCCATGAGCATTTTCTTCCCAAGAAGATGTTATCAGATTGAAAATTTTCAGTCATTATTTATTAAAAATTATTTTTATCTGTGCCTTTCTCCTATTGACACAAGACTCTTTGAGTGCCACTTCACCAGCCTGAAAGCTCTGTGGCTGGCATTGCCTCTGCTTGATTTTTACTCACCACTGCTGGACTCTTGGCCTGGCAGGCAGCACTCGGCTTGCACTACTGGCACAGATCCCATGCCTGCTGAGGGTGAGCCAGGCTCGGAGTGGAGAGGGTTTTGTGAGTGAGTGAGCACAGGGTCCAGTCAGAGCGCATAGCCAGGAGCAGCGGGGTGGGCAGCTCCAGGCGCTGGCACAGGTGCGGGCTCCGTGTGAGGCTGCGGCTGGACCAGGCATACCTCAAGCGGCTTCCACATTGGGTGCCACAGTCTGGATGAGGGGAACGCAGTGGAGCCTGAAAACTTGGAGACACCAGCAACTGTGGAGCCCCAAGGGCGTGGTACAGTGCGTCACAGCTCATTCTTTACCTGTCTACAGAACGACCAACAAGGCAGGTGTGTTTCAGCTCGCTCACGTTATAGCTCATTTGATCCTGCCACCCAGCTCTGTCCTGTGGCTCCTGGGATAGCCTGGCCCTGCTGCCACTTCCCATCATGTGGGGCAGCCACCCAGCACCCTTGGAGGGAAGGAGGGCTACATTGTTACAGCTTCTCTGGCACCCACTGTTTGGCAGATCTCAGGTTCTGTTCTGCATCCAAGAAGAATGAGGTTATGTGGATAAACCAGAGAGTGAGCAAGGTGGATAAGAGTTTTGTTGAGCTACAGAGCAGCTTTCAGCAGAGAGGTGACCCAAAGTGAGTAGCCCCTACCTGAATGAAGGTGGGGAGTCCCAACACGTGGCTGAGTCCTGGGTTTTTATGGGCTCAACATGGAGAGTGTGTGCTGATTGGTCCATGGGCAGGCTTGGAAAATGCACCATTTGATTGGCTAAAAGGCATCAAAGAAGTTCCCACTGCAGGACGTGGACTCTATCCAGAACTGGCAGCCTGGTTTTCAGGCTTCAGGCTGTCTTCTGGCTTGAAGGTTGGGCTTCACTGGGGACCTGCCCCTTTCTGGCTAGGAATTTGTCTGCCTTCTACCGTTATCTTCTGGGGACTAAAATTACATATATATTTTTCTGTTTGAGGTCATCTCACAGCTTACTTATGCTCTTTTCACCCTTAATATTTTTTTCTTTCTGAATTGTTTCTGTTTTTAGAATAGCATCAACTACTGTGTCTCAATAATTTTACTAATATTTTCTTCTGCAATGTCTAATGAGTAGAAAAATTTTCATCACACATTTTGTAGTTTTCATTTCTTGAATTTTAATTTGGATCTTCTGTAGTCTTCATTTTCTGGTTTCAACATATCAAACATATATAATGCAGTTGCAATATTTGGTATAAGATCCTTGTCTTCTAACTCTAACATCAGTTTCAGTATTTTGATTGATTGTTTTCTCATCATAGAATTTATTTTTCTGCTTCTTGCCATGTCTAATGTCTTTTCATTGGATTTGAGGCATTGTATTTAATTTTTTTAAGGTACTGAATAGTTTTATTTTGGGACTCATTTAAGTTCTTTGGAACCACTCGATTCTCTCTGACAGTATTGTTAAGATTTATAAGAGTGTTGACCAGAATACCATTTAGGTTAGAGTTAATTACTGAGCCAATGCCTTGTGCATCATGAAGTTTTTCAGTTTGGAAAAAGAAACTGTTCCTGGATCTCTATATCACTGGCACTGTTACCTGTCATTCAATTGAGAGGTGTTCACCTCTCCATATTTGGGTAGTTTCCTCCTATGTATACACTGCTGAATTTTTGGTAGAGACCCTTCTCAGAGCGCTATGCAGTTCTCATTCCTGTCTGGTGCTTTGTCCTATGACCTCAAGCTTTCTTGATCTCTCTAAGGGCTCAATTCCAACTACTATATCCCAAGAGTCCATTGGGTTTCATTTGAGTTTCTTCTCCCTGTCCTACAGCCCGGAAATTCTCTCAAGGCAATAAGCTGAGACAAACATAGGACTTGCTTCATTTGTTTCTTATCTGTCAAGAATCACTGTCCTTCATTTGCTGACATTCAGCATCTTAAAACAACACTGTTTGAAATATTTTGCCCAGATCTGAGTTGTTCTTAACAGTTGACTATATTTGGTCTCTATATTCCACATTGACCAGAAGCAAATATGTTCACTAGATTTTGATTTATAAGTTGTGAAAACATGTAATAAAGTTAAAATGTATGTTGTCTTTAGACAATTTTTTTAAAAACTAACTTTGGTACCATATGACTGAATCATGCTTAAAATTTGAAATATATGCTTATTTGTTAAAATAAAAAAAGTTTAATTTGTTTGAGACATTTAATTTGTTTGGCATGATCATTTATTTTCTCATAAAATATGTATTAGTGCTTAATCATTTGAAGATGTATAGTCTTTGCTTTTGTAATGGTGGTTACTCTAAGTATGTTTTAGAATGTGGGCACTGCATGCAGATCACCTTCATACCATTGTAAAGTCAAAAAAAAGTAAATTGAACCATTGTAACTGAGGAAGTTTGCGCTTTATGATAATGTATAGATTTTGGAAAACTGTGTTGCAGATATGTTAAAACTAATCTGTACTAATCACTGGCATATTTGTATATTAATTGATTAAATACTTCACCTATACTTTTTTCCACAGAATTCATTTCATTTAAAATTTTAAGCTCAACTTTGAAAACTGTAAACTGTGGATTGAAATATTATAAAGAGTACTTTTTGCTTATTTTATTTAAAAATATAAACCTATATCAAAATATATACATGACATGTGTGTGCTTTTACATATAGACAGTCTGAATGCAACACATTTTTATTTTACACTATATATTTTCTTTTATTCCACAAATCTTGTATTAATACTAAATATCAGTTGAATTTCCAAGACACTTTTTTATGTACCTGCAAATAAGAATTATCCTACTTGATCTTTTCAAAGTAATTTTAATAATGTAATAAATTTGACTTTGTTTAACCATTTCCAATCTTGAGAGCTTCAGAAATCTCGTGACAGAATGTGTCCATCCGTTTAGTATTTGGTAAGTTACAGTTTCCAAGTTTCTTGTTTCCCTTCTGAGACACATGAGAAAAATGAGCTTTTTACTTTGAATGAAACAGATTGTTTTGTTGGTTGTGCTTCTATTATGTTAATAAAAAGTTTCATTAGTCTATCCTTAGTGACTAAATGTGGCAATTAGTAGCAACAGTATTGGGTGGATGATTGTGTGAGTGTGCGTGTAGTATATGTTTGTGATCTTTAAAGCTATTTGTTTCAGTAAAGACGACAGCATGTAGGGGCCTGGCACGGTGGCTCAAGCCTGTAATCTCAGCACTTTGGGAGGCCGAGGCGGGCGGATCACGAGGTCAGGAGATCGAGACCATCCTGGCTAACACGGTGAAACACTGTCTCTACTAAAAAATACAAAAAACTAGCCGGGCGAGGTGGTGGGCGCCTGTAGTCCCAGCTACTCGGGAGGCTGAGGCAGGAGAATGGCGTAAACCCGGGAGGCGGAGCTTGCAGTGAGCTAAGATCTGGCCACTGCACTCCAGCCTGGGTGGCAGAGCGAGACTCCGTCTCAAAAAAAAATAAAAAATAAAATAAATAAGATGACAGCATACAAGATCCCCAAAGTTTCCATTCTGAAAGTATTTGAACAATACAGTTTCTAAAACAACCTGCTAACTTTTGTTAATGCACCTATTGTTCTCTGACACGAGGAAAGTTGCACTCACATAAATTGAATTGAAAATGTGTAAGTTCTTCCTTAAAGTGAGAAAATAGCTTCCCCTCAAAATCATCAGCATAATAAAAATATTGTATCATGAGATGAAAGTAATTCAGCAACTAATATTCTCTAAAGAGTCAGGCCAAGATGTGTTTGACACATAATATGCTAGACATTTTGAAGAAAGTAATACAGTTCTTGACTTAACCAGAGTATAGCTAGCCACCTTCAGTGCTCAACTTCACTGAAATATCACCCATCTATCAAGAAACCTGACGCATAGTGGGCAAAGTTTAATATGTTTCAGATATGGAAGGGAATCTAAAGTAGTGAGGGGACAAGTGCAAGTTATAAGACACAGAATGAATATTGTTTTGTGTCACTAAGTGAAAAGCCAAATGTACACTATGAGATTTATGACATAAGCCAAAAACAAGAAAACATTTGTAGAGCTGAACATCAATATTTTCTTCAACTATGTGAGCCAATGAAAGAGAAACCCTGAAGAGTTATATGAAATTCACAGCTCAAAAGGGCCAATGGTAATAGTAATCTTTTAAATAACTCTATAAAATATACAATTCAGGTGAAAGACAGACCATGGACATAGACCACACATTCTATCTCTGTCACCAGATAAGTTAGTTTTCTACTCCGATATACTTATCTGAGGTTATATATACACATTAATTTAGCAAAGAAGGGAGTGGCCATTCAGGTAACAAATCTATAACTAGGAAGAAATTTTCTCTGATAAAAGGTCCTGACAGCAGCTTTACAAATACAAAACTGATGACTGCTATCACTCTGCTAACTTTCCGTTATTACAGCTGTTTTGATAGATATGTAACTATCTTCAGCTATGAAACATAAATTTTATGTCAAGCAAGGTAATGTCTGTTAGTGACAACCTAGCCATATTTCAAAAACTGTTGCTATAGTGCCGGCAATGAAATGTTTAACTCTAGTAACTCTTTTAAGTGATATGGTCAAGGCAAGTCAGTGGAGTATGTCCAAGGGGCTTGCAACTTTCATAGCAACCACCCCTTGATGACATGTTACCTCTCACTCATGAGAAGCTACGGATGGAGACAGAAAAATCAAGCAAACTCTAGCAACGTAAACCTATGTTCTCCAGACTGCTTAATAGGGGCGGTAGCATAGCGTTTTTGTTTTGTTTTGTTTTGTTTTCAGCTTTGGCATTAATTACAGAGATAAAGAGAGGAAAACTATTAAAGATACACTAGGATTCTTCATTTTAGCAGTTGTGTTTTCTGAATACAATAAGCAATGAGCGATATGTTTAAATACCAGGGTTCTTCATTTTAGTAGTTGTGTTTTCTGAATACAATATGCAGTGAGCAACATGTTTAAATATCGTAACCTAATGACCCCTTTGCACACTCACACCCCTTACAGGAGGGGGAGCGTGAGACTGGCAGGTACAGGAGCTGAGTACTTTGGGCCTCTGGCCCCACGGTCGCATCTAGGGGTGAGTGTCTGTGACTCCAAAAGCCCACGTGGGTGTGCCCTGTCTTACCGCGTGCTCTTTTAGCTTTGCCATCCACAAACGGCTTAAGTGTTCACCAGCTCAGTGCCCTTTCGGCATCCAGGTCTTTGTCCGATATTCGGGAAGAATCAGGTCACACACGAACTTGAAGATTGTGAAGCAGGGGTTTTACTGAGTGGTGGAGGTGGTGCTCAGCAGGATGGATGGGGAGCTGGAGGGGGATGGAGTGGAAAGTCAATCTTCCCTAGGAATTTGGCTGTCTGGGGCTGATCTCCTCTCTGACCGTCCCCAGGGAAGCTCCTGTCGGCATTCAGATGCTCTTTCTCTTCTTTCTGCTGCACCACTCTGCTGTTCTTCGGCTCTTCTGTTTGTGTCCTTCTCATCTGCTTCTGGAGCCTGGGGTCTGGGGTTTACATGAGTACAGGATGGGGGTCATGACAGATCAAAAGGTAACTTTTGGGAACAAAAGCGGGAATGTCTGTTCTCATTTAGGGCCACAGGTTTCCAGGCTTGAAGGCGGGGCCTTTGCCAGGGAACCGCCCTCTTCAACCCAGTATTTCCCTGTCGCCTGTCCATATCAATTGCTGGGAGAATTAATTTTGAATTTAATAGCTTTTCTGAAGCCTGTGAGTCCTTCTAGTCAGTCACTGAGCCTTCGTGTTGTATTGAGAATCCCTGAAACCCTATGCAATTTTAATTTTTTTCTTCTACACAATTGAAAATTTTAATTACTTTTAAAGGAATGGGTTTTACGTTTATTCATTCATTAATAAATTATTATTGAGTGCCTTCTATGTATCAGTCTTATTTTAGGTTGTAGAAATACTACAAAGTATGAAATAAAATTTTTATCTTTAATATCCATTCAAAACACAGAATAACAAAGGAAACAAATTAAAATAATATTATCATATAATTTGTATTTTACCAAATAAATAGACTTTGACGGTGTGAAGAATTTATAAAGTTATTGGAGAGAACTGATCCCCTTAAGGAATTTTTTTTTTTTTTTTTTTTTTTTGTATAGCAGATTACCTGAAAGTGTAATATCAGGGCTTTTTCTTCCCTGCTAGGAGTTTGATTTCAATTAATGCAAGTATCAGATGTAAAGAAGGGCAATAGCAAGTGATAAAGACTTACACTCAAGTGCTACTCTATTATACTTGGGGATGAATATTTCATGGTCAATTCTGGAATGGGTTAAGTGTAGAAATTGAACAGTGGTTAAGTGGCTGCCTCAGGAGAAAAGGTAGCAGTAATTACCTCTGAAGGGAAGAAGATTCAATAAACAAGGACGTTGGAGAGCTTTGGAAATAAGCTTTACGTATCACAAACTATCTATTAGTGGAATGTGCCTAGTAAAAAAGAATAAACAATGTAATTTCCACAGGATTCTCTGTGCAAAAACAAAAAACAAAAAGGGAAAAAAATGGCCTTTTCTTCCCACCCACTTAGGGTAATTTCTTAAGTCTTTTATGATCTGATAAGAAATGGAAAAGAAATTCAATTTGTAGTTAGTAAAAAAACTAAAAATTAATCACCTAAAGAAAAAATTTTACAAATTTTCAAAGGCATAATTTTTTAAAGGTTCCATTGTGCTTCATTTAGAAAACTTAAATATGATTTAACAGTTTGTCATTTTGGTGAAAGAACTCTTTTATTTCTTTTATAGACCCATTGATTTTGTCCTCTAACCTGCGCAACTAAGTGGTTTTCTTCTCAACAAATCATGATTTTTTTTCCTTTTGTTCGAAGTTGTGAGTATTTTTCTTTTCTATTTACATCTGTGAATTCCATTCAGTTGAACAAACTGTAAAAATGTAAATGAAAATAAACGAATAGGTGTGGAGAATTATTGGTTTGTAATAAAGTGGGATTTCTCAGTCTCAAATCTGTTCATATTTATCATTGAGATTTATTTAAATTTTAACACTTTTGAAAAAATCAAAATTAACAAAAACATTCTTAGCACCTACAAATTTCTATTTACCTCTTAATTTTATTTTCAATAACATTTTAATTTGTATCTTTTATTAGAATGTATTCAATAAAGAAGAGGAATATTTTTCTATGATACATATACCTAGGCCTTCTTATCTCCTATAACTAAATAAAATGAGGATGGGAAAGAGTCAGTGAAGACTGAACTTCTCTTCCACTGAAAGAAGATATGAAAATATTTTATTAGAAACCACAAAGAAAAACTGGTGAGTTCACTCTTCATATTTTAAGTATGAAAATTAGAAACAAGAACATAAAATAATTCATAATTTTTAATTTTCTAACTATATTCATTTATTTCTTTGTATATTTTATGTTATTACTCACAGGCATGTAAACATGTTTAAGCAAAAATTTATGTAAAATATTGTTATGGGTTGAATTGTTCCTGCCTTGTCCCCCTCCTCAAAAACATTTCTATGTTGAACCTCCAGTATCTCAGAATGTGACTGTATGTGGAGATAGGTGTGGAGTTGAGATAGGTAAGTAAGCAGGAAAGAGAAAGGGGCCCTATTTGGGGGCGAACAATTGTTCTGAGAGACAGCAAATCACAACCCACTGGCACAACATTCTATTCCCAAATACCTGGTTCCCCACATAGCCTCTTGAGCACCACCTTATAAAACTTCCCTCCAGCCCCTGCCACTTTCCAGACAGCCCCTTCTCTGCCATACAGTCCATTGCTTTTTCGCAATTTACTTTTCGTCTAATAAATCTGCCTTTCTTCTTCAACAACTGTGTTGCTAAATTCCTTTACCAACAGCAATGCTGGCCCTGGCCATTGCACAGGACAATAGGGTAGTTGCAGAAGTGGTGAAGTTAAAATAAAGCCCTTAGCGTGGGACCTAATCCAATGTAACTGGTGTCCTTATAAGAAAAGGAAACTTGGACACACAAAGAGACACCAGAATTATGCACACACTGAATACCACGTGCGTATACAGCAAGAAGGTAGCCATCTGCTAACCAAAGACAGTGGCCTCAGGAGAAACCAGACAAATCAATCCCTTGGTCTTGGACTTTCAGTCTCCAGAACTTTCAGAAATAAATGTCCATTGCTTTTTGTTGTTTTAACCAAGCAATCTGTGGCATTTTCTTATGACCGTCCTTTTAACTAATACAATTATTAAACAATTAATCTTTCTATAAAAATTATATTTAATGTTCTATTATGATGATTAAACAATACTCTATCAAAGAATGTTATATTTAATGTAAAAAAGTAAGACATATATAATTATAAAGAACAAAAGTGAAATAATGTACTCTCTCACTCCAGAGATCCAAAAATCTATTATAAATTTCAATATGACAGTGGAAGCCCCAGTGTATTTAGTTCCCGAAGATAGAGAGATTTGGGGCATTTTGGAACATTTCATAACTGTGGGCCAAATAGGAATGTGACTAGACCATGTGAAAAATAACAATAAAGAAATCATCATATTTTAGAATCTTGGAACAGAGCTAAGGTAGTATACAAATGAAAACAGAGTATAAAATACATGTTCTACAAGAATATAATCCTTGTATAAGAAAAATAGATAAATGGAATGTCTGACTCCAGTAAACACTTAAAAAAGAAAAACTGATATAAACTGTAGGAAAGAAAATGAAAAAGATAGTAGAACATATAAATGATTAAGATTATAGTAAAATAGCAAAACTATAAAAGCAGTTTTATTTTTGGAGAAAAATGATTAATATGTGTAAATTGACAACGAATATGCATCGGAGGAGAAAAATTAAGATGGCATAACTTGCTCCAGAAGAGAAAGATCATCTAAAAACGATTGAGTGAAATAAAAAAAATGAAAAACAAATTGCTGAAGAGGCTCGTGAAGCATGTTCACTGTGCATCAATTACCAACTTGTCTGAGTCCAGTGACACTGAACACCCCTCAGTGCACAGAAGGAAATAGGACCAGTTTACTGGAAGACAGGTCGATAGTACACACACAAACTGAAGCACCAAGAAAAAAATATGAGAACAATTCAGAAACATTGCAAGAGGCATAAGGAGCATGCTGAATAAACCTGCCTCGTGTACTTGTGATTTAAGAGGAGAGGACAGGGACTATGGAGCAGAAGCAATGTTTGAAAAGATAATGAATAAGAATGTTCTAAAACTCATTAAAGTCAGCAACTCACATACTGAAGAATTCTGCAAACTTCAAGCAGGGTAAATAAACAGAAAAACATTTAGGCCCAATGTGGTAAGAATGCCTAAAATAAGTACAAAGAAAAACATCTAACAGCCTGAGATAAAAGGCAGATTACAATGAAAAGATAAACAATCAAATGAACTATGACTCTTTTACAAGAAATTATGATTTCAATGCCACTCAGTCATTTATCACCAGGAACACACCTATAGTTGAACAAATTATGTTTATTGTTCTTTTCAGTAAGCGAGGATACACATCATGGAAAGTCAGCTGGCATTTCAGTAGTGAGTATTAGGGAGGACTTTGATGGGATGATTTTGGAGACTGTCCAAGGAAGCAAGTACTCACTATGCATTGGCGCTCTTAGGAATTAGGGACCATTCTATGATCGGTTATTTCAGTAAATGTTACCTAGGAAGATGAATGCCTAGAATGAAAATACTTCAATTTTCAAAGAAGAGCAGTCAAACTAGCCAGGAGAGGACTGTGTTTGGTATTTTGTGGGTTGAACAGCGACTTTGGTTTTGTCCATGCTCAGACACAAAATTATAAAGTGATCTTTTTTGTGTCACTTCCCCATGGCTGCAGAGTGGGCTTTGCTGGTGTTGGTGTGGGGTAAGATTGTGTGCATCTAACAGAAAGACAGCATAGCCTAGTTGTTTCCTTGCCAGGCCAGCGTTAAAGGACACAGAGTCTAACTGTAAGTGCAGACCAGTTCCAGATGCCACCTCTGCTTTTGAAAATTGTAAAATAATTGAGTGTTACCTTCAAAGTGTTAAGAAACAAAAACTGGAAATCTAGTATTGCAAACTAATGAAAGTATCTTTCAAAATTAAAGCAAGCTGAAGTCATTCACAGGTAGGCAAAAAACTTGGTGAGCACTGTCTCCACTGGGTCCGTCCTGAAGGCAACTAAAAAGAACATCCATCAGGCAGAAGAAAAATGATTCAAAATTACTAATCAAGGATAAAGAAAGAATTAAATATAATATAAAAGATAAAGCTAGAGGTACATCTAAATAAATATTGACTGTATTAAAATAAGAATGCTGATGTCTGGTGGAGTGTTTGTGTACATATATATGTATGTGTATGTGTGTATATATATTCACTTATGTATGTGTGTATATATACACGTATGTATGCATACATATTATGTGAAGTATGTGTACATATAGACATATATGCCTGTATGTATGTATACACATACATACAGGCAAATAATGAAATGCGGCAAAAGTGAAAGTAATACAATTAAAATAGTCCAAGAGTCTTTTATTTTTTGGAAAGAAGAAAAAGTACTAATTTGTTTTAGACTAAGGTAAGTTAGGAAATACTTTATAATGTCTACTAAAATAATAAAGGAATAGCAATAGTCTAATTATCACATTAATAAAATTGCAAAATAAATGATAAATGAGTGATTAGGAGGAATAAATTCAAGAGATCCATTGTACAACATGGGGATTACTGTTAATAATAACATAAAAATGAAAGTATAGATTAATCAAAAAGAAACAAGAAAGTACAAAAAAAGTAACATAGAAAAGTGGTCCCAGTAGAAAAAGAATAGTAAGTTGATATTACTCATGATATTAAACACAATGGAACACATGCTGAAATTAAAAGGCAAAGATTTACATATATCCACATACACATGTATCATTTATGTTCTGCTTTCAAAATAAGGATGTTGTAAGTAAAAAATATATAAAAAGGTATTTATGATCAGTAACCTAAGGAAATCGGTGCCTTTATACTAAAACAAGCTAATGTCTTCTTGAAACCAAGAAGCACAGCTACAGTTAAGGAAAGACATTTCACAATAATGAACCAATTCATTGTGGAAATATTACAATTTTATACTGCTATGTACATAACACAGTCTCGTAGCCTTAAAATCTTAAAGAAATTCAAAGCAGCTAACATAAAATAGTAAGAAAAGCAGACTAAAAAGTCAGTAAGGAAACAGAAAATTGAGATGTCATAGAAATATAAGACAATAATGTCAGTAGTGAACATATGACTCCAGCATTCACGCTTGTCAACTGCACAAGGATCACTTGGCAAACTTTTATGCTGAACAGCAGGCTATAAAACAAACTTCAGTAATGTTGAAGAATTGAAATCATAATGAGTAGGTTTCCTTACCACTGTAGAATTAATCCAGAAATTAAGTACAAAACAATAACTTTTAAAATTCCAAAATGTTTAGTAATTAGCAATGCATTTAAACATAAAACATGTATCATAAAGGAAAGATTAAGTTAGGACATATATTCCACTGAGTATATGCACATAAAAAATGCATACTTAAGGATATGAAAGTCACCGAACACATCCAAAAGAGAAACATTTATAGACTTTCATGAATCTATGATAAAAGAAAAGCTGAAAATCAGTGATTCAAGCATTGTGTTCAAAGAAGAGAGATGTAATCTTAAAGAAAATAACAGATACTGAAATATAAAATATAGTATGGATAATTAAATCGAAGCGAGTCCTTTGAAAAAACTAATACATACTCGTAAAAATGCTGACAGTATGGGTTAATAAAATGAAAAGCAAATGCACACCACTGCCTCCCACAAAGTAGTCCAGAGGCATAATTTATCAGTATCAGTAATAAAAAGAGAAGATTACTTTAAAATTTATGGTCATCAAAAGAATAATAAGAGAATGAGATAAACATATGTATGCTAAAAATAAGTGAAATGAGGCAGGGTACACGGTTCACACCTATAATCTCAACACTTTGGAAGGCCTAGGTGGATGGAGCACTTGAGACCAGGAGTTTGAGACCAGTCTGGCCAACATGGCGAAACCCTGACTCTACTAAAAATACAAAAATGAGCAAGACACGGTGGTGTACAACTGTAGTCTCAGCTACTAGGGAGGCTGAGGTAGGAGAATCACTTGAACCTGGTAGGCAGAGGTTGCAGTGAGCCAAGATTGGCCACTGCACTCCAGCCTGGGTGACAGAGTGAGACTCAAATACTACTACTACTACTACTACTACTACTACTACTACTACTACTATGAAATTAATCCTCAGATAAAAATGAATACAGTGACAGAAATGACAAAATACTGCATCGTGATCAAGCTGGGATTATTCTAGAAATGCAAGAAGGATTTAGCATTCATATATCAACCAATATGATATGCCATATTCACAAAAGATAAGTAAACAATAGCAGAATAGAGGCTAAGACAAATAGAAAATTATGTCATACAAGTTTCAATAAAGGCAGAAACAATCCATTTCATAAAATTCATAATATTATCATCACATTCCTTACCCACCTAAAGACTGAAGAAGCTTCCTATTTAAGGGCTTCAGTTATTTTTTATTTTTTATTTTTTGAGACGGAGTCTCGCTCTGTCGCCCAACCTGGAGTGCAGTGGTGCAATCTCAGCTCACTGCAAGCTCCGCCTCCTGGGTTCCCGCCATTCTCCTGCCTCAGCCTGCCGAGTAGCTGGGACTACAGGCGCCGCCACCTCGCCCGGCTAGTTTTTTGTATTTTTTAGTAGAGACGGAGTTTCACCGGGTTAGCCAGGATGGTCTTGATACCCTGACCTCGTGATCCGCCTGCCTCGGCCTCCCAAAGTGCTGGGATCACAGGCGTGGGTCACCGTGCCCGGCCAGAGCTTCAGTTTTTATTAGAGCCAAGGGAGAAAAAAGAGGCAAATAAATAAATAAATAAATAAATAAATAAATAAATAAAATAAAAAAGCTACAGTAAATATCAGATTAAATTAAAACAATTTAAAAACTTTCCTTGCAAGATCAGAAATAACACATTGCTGTCCACTGTTACTACTTCTATTCTCCTACTTAATACTGTAGTAAAGCCTCAGCTAGTTTAATAAAGCAAATAAATAAATGATAAATATCAAATAGAAATGTATAAATAGTATTATTTGAAAGTTATATAAATACAAAATAGGATATTAAAAATCAGATAGGCTATTAGAATTTCTAAAGAAATTTAGCAAACTTACTGGATGCAAGTAAATATTTTTAAAAATTGTGTTTCTAAACACCGTACCAACAACAGTTTAAGAAAAAAATGTGGTTATTACTTCCAATAACATCAAAAGCATCCCATTCCTAGGAATAAGCTGAATGAAAGAGCTACAAAATCTCTCTGCCAAAAATATTAAAAAATAAGGGAGTAAAATTAAAGATCCAAATCAACGTAAAGACTATGTTCATTATTGAAAGATTCAGTATTCCAAAGGACAGAATTTTACCCATGTTGTTCTTCAGATTCCATGAAATCTCAATCAACATTTCAACACGTATGTGTGTGTGTGTGTGTGTGTGTGTGTGTGTAAATTAACAAGATGATTTGTATGGAAATACAGTGCCAAGTATAGCTAAGAAAATCTAAAAGAAAGAACAGAATAAAGAACATTCACTTCCAGACTTTAATACTTTTTAGAAAGATCATTAAAGTGACTGTGATACTAGTGTAAGCATAAACATATAAGCCACCCAAATTTAATGAAAAGCCCCCAAACAGAACCACACATATGCAGAGTCTTGCTTCATAATTAAGGTAGCACAACAGGACACTCAGGAAAGATTAGACTTTCCAATAAACCTTTCTGAGTAAACTGGTTAGCCATAATGGGAAAACAAAGCAAAAGAGAACAAGATGTAAAGTTTGCCTGACTGTACAACCCCAAATACTTTGATTACAGATATAATTGTAGAAGATAAAAATATATAAATATTTTGGAATATAATATAGAAAAACACGTTTATGCCTTTGCCAAGACTAAACACCAGGAGCAATAAGAATAAAGAACAATAAAACACAAAGAGCAATAAAAATAAAGAAAAATTTAAAAAAAGAGAGAGCAATAAAAATAAAGAAAAAGATTGGTAAATTCAGCCTTTAAAATTTAAAACAACTTTTCATAAACAAACTATCTACAAAAAACAACAGAATATATTTATAGTGCCATACCTAGCAAAGGACTTGTTTCTAGAATATAAAAACCCCTTTAAATAACCAAGAAATAGAAATGTGGTAGAGCAAATGGAGAGACATTGGCAAAAGTACTTCAGCTAAAAGGCTTTGTAGACTAACAAAGACATCCGAAAAGCTGCACCACCTGGTCATCGGGAAAATGCAAAATAAAACAACAGTGAAGTACGAACATATACCTCAGTGCAGAGAATACATTATTTTTTCAAAGACTGAAAACACCAATTTGAAGTGAGGACCTGAAGTAAGCAGAGCTCTTACACACTGCTGAGGGGAGTATACATTTGGAGGATTTTTGACAGTATTTAGTGAATTGAATGTGCATATCCCCAGCCATCCCTTACCAGCTTTATTGGACCCATCGATTTCACTGGGATAATTCACCTGCACTTGCACACAGTGGCTGTGCCCTAGGAATCACACATGGTCCTTCCTCTTGCTTCTCTACTCTTAATAAGTAACTCTTGCTTGCTTTCAAATACTCTTCTGATATTCTTACATAAAATGTTTAAAGACAGGTTGGAAACATTTGTCATAAATTCTCAACACCGGCAGGGGGTGGCTGATCAAGCTTATAATTCCAACACTTTGGGAGGCTCAACCAAAAGGATCATTCGAGACCAGCGTGGGCAACATAGCGAGACCCTGTCTCCACAAAAATAAATAAACAAATAAATAATCAACGTCCTATGCTAAATACAACAAATCAGAAAACAGATCTTATTTTCATGTTGGAGATTTATCAGAAAAACGGTTCTAGTTAAGATAGTGAGGCAGCATGCCTATTACTTAACAGAAGAAACATCGTAGTGAAGTTCCTTGGAGATCAAATCCTGATTCTACTATGTTCTGATTCAGTGAACATGGGCAAATTATTTAATCTACCAGTGGGAACTCATGGCTACATTCTACATAGCCTGCAGCAAACTGAGAATTGTGTGTGATCCTATGGCATGAACATATAGGTGTGTTCATATTGTAGAATACACATAGCTGCATTTTTATAATTTCCATATTTTTCTGAAATAAAGGTTTATTTTAATATTAAAAATTATGTTTTCTACTTAAGGAGTTCATATATCTTCATAAAGTTTACTGCACTGAACTCCAGTGCTGAGCATCTCTCAGTGCTTCAGCTCAGGTGTGAAAATCTATGAAGGAGAACCTGACCTGATTGGTTGCTCGCAATTTGGGGCAAGTACCTTTGCAGTTCCAATTTCCCACTGGGTGGAGGAGGGCTAATATAATTGGCAGTACTAACAGAATCTTCTAACTGGTGCTTGGTAGATCAGTTCCCCTAAGTTATCTGTGATGGTAATAATGTTGCCAAGAATCAATAGTAGGCATGGAAAATGAATGAAAAAAAACAAGAGATGTCTACAATCCTAAATGTTCATCAACAGGCAGTGTTTAAATTAATTATTTTATATCTACTCTATGTTGTATTAAAAAGAGGTATATATGACAAATAGTGACAAAGATTCACACCAGATTCAGGGGAAGATGAAATGTAAATTTGATGGAAGTACTCATAGGCAGAAATGTCAGTGTGGTCCACAGCTCTCTGATGTCTCAGACTTCCTTGAAAGTGACGTATCAGATACCACTGTGGAAACTGCTCCAAGGGAAGGATCCAACCTGCTTACCACTAAATAAATTTATAGGCAAGTTGAGAAGAGCCCATGGCACATCCCTTGAATTGTGTAACAAAGGAACATCTCTCGACAGAGATATGGGCTTGTTAATCTAGAGTTTAGGTACCAGCTAGAGGTCTCCAGTTCTTCGGCTGTGATAATTCTGCAGATCTATCAAATTAGACAAGAGGAGAAAAGATTAGCCTCTGGGTACATCCAGGTTTGTCTCTCCTCAGAGGGTCCTCTGTTCCTTGAGGACTTATTGGATACACTATGCTACATTCCAGTAAATGTCAGGTTGTAACAATTTCTACAACATGGTCTGTAAGTGGAAAAATCAATAAGTTTTCTTGCAGCTGGGTCCAGTACACTAAGTAACTTTTGTACCAACATTGCTACAAGTTCCCTTTATGTGCAACTGTCTTATGGCACTCAACTACCTGTAACCTCTCTTTTTCAACTTTTTTCCTTACCCATGGATATAGATTTTATACATCTTTATTTATTCATAAATTCTCCTTTATCTTTCCCATATTTAACTTCATTTTAATATTAAGGTTATACTATATTTATAAATGTTTCATATGTTGTATAATATCACGATCTCATGCTATCCCAAAATGTGAAAAGTTTTTGCTTTTTCTCTAATAGCTTGAGCTTTGGCTCAAAAATATTGTCAGTATTTTTAAACTATTTTCTAGTTTTTTGGTAGTTTAAAAATATTTTTCATGACCAATTACATAACTTTGAATTAAAATGTTGATGTAATTGAAATACAAATCTTTTATTTTTCAAAATTTTGTATGGTGTAAAACATCATGGGGGCATAGAAACAATGAACAAATGTGACATTTAAAATATTTTATTTCATATTCACCATAGCACAATATAACAATGATAACCAAAAATAACAATAATAAAATATAATATTTTAACTGATATTTACTCTTTTGGGCATTATTGTAAGGGTTTTAGTTCAACCTCTCATTTAAACTTCAAAAGACCTACCTGAACATATTATTATAATCATTTAACAGGTAAGTGAGCTAATAACTGAAACAGAGAGATTAAACAATTTGTCTAAGGTCACTTAATTGGAACATATTAGAAAGAGGGTGTTACCCCAACTAGCCTTTCTCCGACACCTCTTCTCTTAACTAACATTGGCCAAAAGACAACCAGGTTCTCAAAATAGTAGAAAAGAGAGCTTTATTGGTGACATCAGTTTGCACACTGGGAAGTGAAAGCCTCCATCATGGGTTAAAGGTGCTCTCTCTACTTTTTTTTTTATTTCCAACTTTTACTTTAAGTTCAGAGGTACATGTGCAGGATGTGGAGGTTTGTTACATAGGTAAACGTGTGCCATCATGGTTTGCTGCGTAGATCATCCCATCACCTAGGCATGAAACCCAGCATCCACCAGCTATTCTTCCTAATACTCTCCTTGCTTCCACCCTCAAGCCTCCAATAGGTCCCACTGTGTGTTATTCCCCCAGTGTTTCCATGTGTTCTCATTATTCAGTTCCCATTTACAAGTGAGAACATGTGGTGTTTGGTTTTCTGTTCCTGCATGAGTTTGCTGGGTGCTCTGTCTTTAAAACAGGTTGGGTTTTATGCCTCACAGAGCCTGTATCACACAACAGAGTCATACATATTCAGTAGGTTTGAGGTAAAAGCTATACATATTTATGAGGTGAGCCAAGCACACACAGAATGGATGAACATATATGTAACATATATCTCATGTTCACTCTGGGGCAAGTTTCAGTATTAAAATATAGTGGAATTTGGCTATTTAAACCAAAAGGTAAACTGGAGCACACAAAGACAGTTTGTGCACAGCCTCTGTAAGTTGCTGGAATGGGCTTAAGACCTGCAGTTGCTTACCAAGAAAGAATGTCTGTAAGGCTGGTCATCTCTCTAACCAGAGTTGTAGTGGTCCAGGTTGTAAGCCAGAATTGGGAGGGGTCCGATAAATTGCCTGACAGCTCCTATTTTTAGGGTGTTTAGCAAGGGAGTGTTTTTGTCTTGTAGCTGGAGGAACTTAGAGAGTTGCCATGCTAGCAGACATCTGAGTCCTCAAACCATAGAGAACTTTTGTTTCTTTAACTGCAGAGTCCACCTTGGTTGATAAAGGGGCATTTATTTTTGTCTCTCAGATTACACTAATATGCAACCTACCTTCATAACTATCTTAGCTACCATGATGTTTCTGCTAAAGAGGAATAGACAAGACTTGTTGAAGTAGGAAAAGAAGAGGAATGAAGAAAAGGGAATGTGTTGTTCCCGGGGTAGTCACCACAGACATGTCAAGAAGGAACATCAGATCAAATCAGTAGATCCAATAAAATCAAAGCTTAGTTGGGCGATGAGTCCAGGAAGATGTCTACCGACTGTCATCTTTCTCTCCTTCAAAAATATTCTTTAATCTGGTCCAATTTTCATGTCAATGAAAAAGAAAGACAGCAGAAAATATATGTTTTTTTCTAAAAATGAAAACAATAACCAACAATAACCAACAATATAAATTTTACTAACATTTGTATGTTAGTAAAAATGAGGTAGATAGAATTAAAAAACAAACATGGACAACACACACACACACTCGCACGCAAACTGAGAATTGAGATGCTCCACTGCCAGAAGGGAAATAACGTACTAGGAGAGAAACAGGCAGAACACCAGGCATAGGAAAGTGGAGAGAAGTCTGTGGGCAGAGAAGAGAGTGTGTGTTCCTTTATAGAAGAGATAGAACAAGAAGACAGAAAAATTAGACATTACCTGATGTGAATTAAAAAGGAAAGGAAAGGTAGACTGGGCGCGGTGACTCATGCCTATAATCCCAGCACTTTGGGAGGCTGAGGCGGGTTGATCATGAGGTCAAGGGATCGAGACCATCCTGGCTAACATGGTGAAACTCCATCTCTACTAAAAATACAACATTAGCTGGGTGTGGTGGCGCCTGCCTGTAGCCCCAGCTACTCGGGAGACTGAGGCAGGAGAATCGATTCCATTCAGGAGACAGAAGTTTCAGTGATCTGAGATGGGGCCACTGCACTCCAGCCTGGCAAGAAAGTGAGACTCCATCTCAAAAACAGAAAAAAGAATTAAAAAAAAAAAAAAAAAAAGAGAGAGAGAGAGAGAAAGGAAAGGTAAAGGAAAAGTGACGTAGCTAGAATTCTAAAATATGACAAAAGTGAAGGGAATATATTCAAAAATCCAAATGAGGCTGGGCGCGGTGGCTGACGCCTGTAATCCCAGCACTTTGGGAGGCCGAAGCAGGAGGATCACTAGGTCAGGAGATTGAGACCGTCCTGGCTAACACGGTGAAACCCCATCTCTACTAAAAATACAAAAAATTAGCCGGGCGTGGTGGCGGGCACCTGTAGTCCCAGCTACTCGGAAAGCTGAGGCAGGAGAATGGCGTGAACCCAGGAAACAGAACTTGTAGTGAGGGGAGATCGCACCACTGCACTCCAGCCTGGGCGACAGAGCCAGACTGCATCTCAAAAAAAAAAAAACAAAACAAATCCAAATGAAAGCATAATTAGAAATAGCAAATGAATTCATAAGTAATTTGCACAGTAAATTTGAAATAATTTTACTGAAAATTTAACATAGAATGACCTATGTAAGGTGATAAAGCACATGCTAGATAATAAACAAAGGTAAATTATAGATAGGCAACTTTAAAAGGACATGTGAATGGCATGATTCAATAAGAGCTTACTTTTCAAACTAACTGTAATTTTTTAATTGTGAGAAATGTACATAACATAAAATTTACCATTTTAACCATTTTAAGTGTTCAGTTTAGTGGCATTAAACGCATTCATAGTGTTGCACAATCATCACCACCATCCTTCTCCATAACTCTTTTCATCTTGTAAATATTCAGTTTTATAAGCTACTAAGTTTAATTTTTTAAAAATGTGTGCCGTATGCAAACCTCTACCATTTGAGGACTGCAACTAAAATCCCCAAACCTTAATTAACTAGACCAAATTCATGTATTTATCTACTTTTCTTCTTTACTCTCTATGTAAGTAAAGCTGACTTAATTCTCTTCAAATAGCTTTTTTTTTAGAAAGAGAAAAGAAGTCATTATTACTCCTATTTTAAAGTAATAACGAACAATTTGCAGAGCTATGGTAAAAATTGATGCTGGGTTATCTCAATCCCTGTCTGAAAAAATATTTTCATGTCTCTGCTGATTATCAAATTATTCAAAATAATTGAAATATAGCAGCTATCAGTGAAGTTGCTACACATTTGGCCCCATCAATTTTTCTAAGAACTTTAAAGGCAACGTCATGGACTTTTAATCAAATAGTATGGACGACATTAATCTTTTCTGTACTTGGGGCTTTTCTGATTACCAGAAGACCTCATTCTTTTCAGATCCTAACCTCAGTGAAGCTCAATTTAATCTAGAATTGCCTCAATATATCTTTACATTTTGGACTGGATGTATCCGATGTTACCACTTAATGCTCTTTTTTAAAACTAAAATCAGTAAATTCATCTCTAGCAGCAGAATTTTGTTGATATTTTAATGAATATAAGAATATTTGACTTGGAAATTTTTAATTTTGAGGAGGTGTGAATGCTGTTTACATTCAAATGTGACATTTAAAATATTTTATTTCATATTCATCCATATTGTAATTTGGGGGAGCTTTGCAGAACTTCTGCCATAGCACAATATAGCAATAATAACCAAGAATAACAACGATAATAAAAAAAATATTTTAATTGATATTTACATTTTTGGACTTTATTGTAAAGGTTTTAGCTCAACCTCTGATTTAAATCTGAAAAGACCTACCTGAGCATAGTATTATAGTCATTTAACAGGTAAGTGACCTAATAGCTGAAGCACAGAGATGAAATAATTTGCCCAAGGTCACTTCTCACTGGAACATGTTAGAAACAAGGTGTGACCCCAAGACACATTACATCATTATAGAAGATGGTTGAACATAAGCAGTAAACATTATCATTATCCTGTATTATGACTTTCATGTTAGAATTACCGTACATCCA
Organism: Piliocolobus tephrosceles; assembly: GCF_002776525.5. NCBI lineage: Eukaryota > Metazoa > Chordata > Mammalia > Primates > Cercopithecidae > Piliocolobus > Piliocolobus tephrosceles. The sequence continues at coordinate 10,846,811 of NC_045436.1, read as the reverse complement.
AATCCTAGGAATCCGAGTCTGTTCTATTTTTTGAATTAGAGCCTTTGTTTTATTGTTGAATTTATAAATACAACAACCTGTCTTAGCTTAACACTTTTCCTTATTGAAACTACATTAATAAAACATTGACAGTGCTTGGGAAGTGAAGCACTGTGTGAAATTACCATTTACCTTAATTTTAAGTATAAAAATACAATCATGTTAAGAACTTGTACTTTGCAGGAAGTGTGATATGCTAATATCAAAATTAGTACATTGTGTCAAAAAGAAAATGTGTTCACTGCCAGCTTAACAGCCTACCCGATGGGAGAAGAAAACATTTTTACATAAGATGCTATGTAAAGCCGTTTTCCACTGTCTGAATCATAAATCACAAGACTAACCTAAAATAAAGAAATAGACTTCATTACCATTAAGGGATCACTACATCAAGTTATTAAAATTTTGCAAAGTGCCAGGTTGTAGATGGATTAATTTTAGCTATTCTAAGACTTATGAGTTATGCTTGAAAAATTAAATCTAAAAATGTATTTTAAAAAGTATGTAGGAAATTTTCAGGGTTACATGGTATTAACCACTAGTGTAAATTAGAAAAATGAGATATTGGCCTTCTTACCAGTTATATATGATCCTATAAGAAAATCATCAAAATATGCACAAATATAGTAAATAAATGTATTGTTATAAATACTGTAATCCTAAGTAATGACAGATTAATAAATACTACAATCCTAAGTAATGACAGATTATCAGCTTTATGTATATTAGACTTATTATTAAAGTATAATACACATGTAAGAAAGTGCACATATACATGTATATAAATAAATATGTAGTCCTTCAAAATTACAAAATTTCCATGGTTAATGATAAAAGCTTATTAAAAATATTATATAATTTATGTATGTATTCATTATCTATTAACATAGAAGATATGTATTCTCTTTTGTTCATGAAAAATTTACCTACATAAAAATATAATGTAAAAATAGATTGTAGTTAATAATGTGTAAAACTTAAAACATGGTAATTTTTAAATATCTTGATATTAATTACTTTTATACTATATATACATAGATTTCAGTTCTTTTCCACACAGCCTTCAAGTGGATCTCATTGTGCAGCGTGGACCCATATGAGAGACCATGATATGTGTACATGTGATTAGCAAGATTCTTTTCAGTTTATTGTCTCTTTGAAGTTTGTTGTATTGCGTTTCACATCTGGCAAGACACCTGTATCCTCCACTTGATATTCTAAATGTATAGTTCTGTAGTTACAGAAGTTTTTTATTTTAATGGCATTATCATCATTAATACTCCTGTAAGAAGATACTCCACTTGTTGTTTTTCAAAAGAACATATGTTCTCATACATATTTTCATAAACAACTTACTTTATTAAACTTCAGTTTTTGTTTTATTGAGAAAATTATTATTTGAAATTCTTACCATCATGCTGGAAAATCTTTTGTACAGTATAGCTGTTTAAGTGACAACTTCATAGTGATAAGTGTTTGTAATTCCTATAAAATGAAGACGAATGACCCATGTTTGATTAATGTTGTAATATAAAACTACCTGTAAGAAACAATATAAAGGGCTTTTTGATATTTGCCAAAATTATACTGTTTAAATTTATTTTAAATACCCTAAGCTTGTCATTTTAAAAGAATTAAGAAAAGATTGAAAATTTATTTTGCCATTATTTCTTCCTCATTTTTATATTAATTATAAGAAATTACATCTTAATTAAAATATTACCTATCAATGAAGTACTCTTTATGTAGAGTATATTGGCACATATTCATTTTCTCATTTTTGCAATTAGATATTTTCCATTATATAATATTTTTAAAAATGTATAACCAAAACAAAATGTTCTGTATAATAATTATATCTGATGAAGTCAGCTTATAATTGTTTTTAACAATAATACATTTGGATTTGACATATAATGTTTAGTTTTTATAGTTAAACATTAGTAGTTTAAAGTTTAAAATTTATTAGTATTTTAATTTTCACTGTTACTTTCCTTGAATAATGACATCCATTACCTTAAATGTTATCAACGATTACCATCAGCCAGTGCTTCTGCAGTGTAACAGTATTGTAGCAGTTTCAATTCAAAGTATAGCTAATGTTCTATCAATCACAAGGAGATGCTGTAAAAACCTAACATTTGTTTAATACTCATCACAGAAAATATAATATGAATCAGTATAGTTTAATATGTTATTAAATTCTTATTCTTTGAACACAAGTAATCTATGCATTATGTACACTGAACCTTCCAATTAACTCTCATATTTGATTTATCACAGAGCTCAATAGTCTAACTCTTTTGCTTATAACTCACTGCATATAAATGTCTTTTGACATTAACAGAGACAATGAATTGTGTATAAGAAATGAACATACATAGTCTCTTTTTGTTTTCTTTAAATCCTTTTCCTCTTATTGTCATTCTTTATTTTGTCAACTTTTTTATTACACTGGTAGCTACTATCGTTTGAATATATTTCACACATCTTAATTTGTAGGGGGTAGCAATCCCCATTAATTACATTAAGTAGTTAAATAATAAAACTGATATTTGTTACACACTGTTACATCCTGGGGACCGTATTGGATTACTTATTCTCCTATTAAATTAGTTAATATTTTTTAAAATCCGGGAAGTTTTGACCATAATTGGGAGTTGCGATTCACATGGGTTTACCATGGCTTCCTTTGCACCATGATGACCATTGAGAGAGTAATAGTGATATTAGAACAAAGAAAATCTAAGTGAAGTGATACGGTACAAAAACGTGTCATGTAATTTTGAAAGGGATAGCTACTATGCATTATATTAGATAGTGAGCTGAAGTACATAAATTTGGAACTGAGATAATGAAATGCCTTGGACAATGACACTAAACATCGGGTGAGTGAGAAAAAGTGGCCTACATGTGGCCACGAAATTGATTTTTCCATTTTGTGCCAAAGCTTATCACTAACCATGAGTTTCAGGGACAAAACTATAAGTAATAACACTGGAGCATTAATCTGCTATCATTCTTTTTATAGAGAGTTGATAGAATTGGCCGTGGTATTTCTAGTAAAATATAATTTCTACTGATAAAACTATAGCTATTCATTGTACAATTCCAATTAGAAAGATTTTATGTCAGAAAACATATTCTAGAAATAAATACAAATAATGTCTAGAAATATACAGAATGTTATCTATGTAGAAATACGTATATAGACATTATACAGTCGCCCCTTGGACAACATGAATTTCAACTATGCACATTCACTTATACGTGCATTTTCTTCTGCCTCTGCCACCCCTGAGACAGTAAGACCAACTTCCACTTCCTCTTCTTCCCTCAGCCTCCTCAGTGTGAAGATGATAAGGATGAACACCTTTATGATAATCCACTTCCATCTAATGAATAGTCAATGTATTTTCTCTTTCTTGTGATTTTCTTAATAACATACATACACACACATAATAATACACATATGCACACATTTCTAAACATTGAAGAAAAGATTAATCCCACTTAGTTATAACTGGATTTCTTTCCTAGTTACATAACAAAATAAAGGCTAGTGATTTGATGCAGTATCCACCAAATTATTATTTGAAGCACTGGAAAGTACAGTCATGAAAATACAGTTTTAGCACATTTCTTAGTGAGAGAAAAATCAGAATAACATGCAAGGATAATGAAAAGAGGATTACCATTAACGGAGATGAATGTATAACAATACTTTTAATTTAGTGTGAGATCCCTAAAATTGTGTGGCTACTGAAAACATGACTGGCGAAAATGGTGATGAGGAGTTTTTTTAGGTTTTGGAAGAGAATGCTTTACCAATTGAAAATTCTACAGTTTGGATATTTGTTCCCAAAACCTCATGTTGAAATGTGATTCCCAGTGTTGGAGGTGGAACCTTGTGGGAGGTTTGTGACAGATACCCCATGAATGGCTTGATGACTTTCTCACAGTAAGAAGTGTGTTCTCATTCTATTACTTCCCCTGAGAACTGGTTGTTAAAGACAGCCTGGCACCTCCCTACTCTCTCCAGCTTTCTCTCTTACCGTATGACCTCTGCACCTACTGGCTTACACATACGCCATGAGTGAGAGCAGCCTGAGGCTTTCACCTGATGCCCAATCTTCTAGCCTAGAGAATACAGAAAAGCCAAATTAACTTTTCTTTACAAATTATCTAGCCTCAGGTATTTTTTTTAATAGCAACACTAAACATACTAAGACAGAAAGCAATGGAAAGACTGATTCGTTTTAAAATTTGTTACCAGATGTTTACAAAACTATAAACATAGAATCTAAGAATTAAGATATTCTATTAACTCAGATACTCCTTCAAATATTGCCACAACTTAAAATTCTATTTGGTTTGTTTCCCATGTACTGAGACTGAACCATTCAAACACACACACACACACACACACACACACACACACACACACACTTTATAGTGTACATGGCTATAAAATACGGCTAGAAGTCACCTAAACCTTACAATGCAAATTTATTTACAAAAATTCATGATACAATAAGTAATTACAAAGTAAATCAGAAAATTTCTGTTTGTATAAGACTTAAAAAAACATTTATACATTAAGAAATAAAGTAATTTTCAACTAAAACATTTAACCACATATTCAAAAATTAAAAAGCTTGACTTTGTATGTATATTATAATTGTACAATGTATGAGAAACTATCATTGTGTTGTTAATTTGCAGTATTTAGATGATTTCTGTAGGGACTTGTAGTAGAAAAAGCTTAAAAATACTGCTACTATTGTCAGTGCTGGTTTTGACAAGTCAACGTGGATGTCCTTCCATCCCTCTATGAGTTCTAGGGATTAATATAGGGCTTTGGTTCCCTTCTTGTCAATCAATTTCTCATCTTTCTCTATCAATAAGTTCAACTTTATTAAGAAATATGCGTGTTTCCCAAAACATGTGCCCTTTTGGGATTTTAATTATTTGTCTTATTTCATTTCTGTCAATTCTCTTCAGTCTTCATACTTTACCATTTTTTTAAACACTAATTAGGTCCATAGATTGTATAGAAATAGTTTATATTGCATATAGTTTTTAAAATATTTGACACTTTCTCCTGAACACATTTCTGAAAATATTGATTTCAATATAGTCCAGAGAACTCATTTCACTTGCCAGCCAAGTATATTATTTAAGAATTCAATATTTTCTACTCTTGTATTTACACAAAGTATGTCTTTGAAAACATCAGAAGTCTGATTATTATGGGCACTCATCTCTAAAGAAGGCTTAGATCTAGAATTATTTATTTTACTATATTCAATTCCTAAGTTCCAAAACTTAAAATTGAATTCGTTCTTAAATTGTAAAAGAAAATAGCTTTATTTTCAATTATGAATAATGTTCTGAATCTCAAATATTTTGCCTTATTTGATATTGTGATTGAATAATAGTCAGTGAGTTAGTTTTTAATGTATGTATAAATATCTTTATACCTATTTTTATATTTTAGAAATATATTATTTTTATAAATATTGCTAACTCAATTTTTCTTTCATTTCCCATATATTTATTGATCACTTGTACCAGTTTTTTTCTCTGTATAGAGGTAATAGCAGTAAACAAGATAAGCCTTGCTACTTTCACATTTTTTCTATGAAGTTTTAAATATTTAATGATTAGCACATATTGTTATTTTTTTGTATTGTATCACTCATATTACAGTCAAGGTTAACTTAGGGTAATTGCACATAAATTTCTATTTTTTAACTTATAGTTCTGTTTCCTTTAAATTTATCCTCTTTCACAATACATCTTTTAAAAATGTATACCAAATGAATGTAGTTTTCAAAGCCAAGCAAAGAACAACCTCATTGCATATACCTACAAAATTAATAGTGGCACAAAAATTATGCGCAGCCAGCAAAACTAGCAAAATTAATGTACTGATTCTGACCAGATTTGCAAAAATGCAAATACTGCAGTTTTCATCTCATATAGTTTAAAGAGATAAACTTCAAGATAAGAGCAACTTTTTTTCTTTATAAAGTAATAATAAGTTTAAATAATTTTTGATGCCAAAATATTTATAATGGCAAAATATGAAGACACTATTTGTCTGAGCCTTAGCATCTCCCTCAGGAAGAGACACTTTCCAAAATCTGTTTGAATAGGTAAAAACATACATGTATACATTTATTTACTTGTTTATAGGACTTTATTGTCTACATTATTTATTTACGAATACTACTGAACTTATAAATAGGAGCATGTAGTTTTAAACAATTCATTTAACAACTTAACTACTTATCACTAATGACTATATGTTTATTTGTGTATGTAAGGGGGATCTAATGTGAAAGCTAATCTCAAATTAGAACTTAAAGTATGATGTGCTAAACATGCAGTAAGAATATTTTTTAGAACGCTTCTTATCTATAATAAAGAAATAAATCAAATAGCTAGACTAGACTTCATGATTAGTAGAATAAAAATGAATGGGGTGCCAAAAAATAAAGATTTGGCTTCAACTAAGAAAAAAGGAAAGAAGTAATCTCCTTTAAAATTTACAGTCATACAGCAGGCATTTCCAAGCCTGTGGGGGGAAGGGGCATAAGAAAGAACTGGATGCTCGTATGCTATGCTCCCTCCCCTCCCCTCCCCTCTCCTCTCCTTCCTTTTCCTTTCCTTTCCTTTTCTTTTTTCTTTTCTTTCAGAGTCTCGCTCTGTAGCCCAGGCTGGAGTGCACTGGCATGATCTCAGCTCACTGCAACCTACGCCTCCCAGTTTCGAGTGATTTTCCTACCTCAGTCTCTTGCATAGCTGGAATTACAGGCGCCCGACACCACGCCCAGCTAATTTTTTGTATTTAGTAGAGACGGGGTTTCATCATGTAGGCCAGGCTGGTCTCGAACTCCTGACCTCATGAATCGCAAGCCTCGGCCTCCCAAAGTGCTGGGATTACAGGCGTGAGCCACCGTGCCCATCCCCTTTTATTTTCATAGTTAGAAAAAAAGTGTTTCTCTCAGATTCCTATATAATTTTATACACAAAGACACTTCTTAAATATGAATGACAAACTGGTAGAAGCCAAGAAAAGATAAATATTCTAAGAAAATTTTACTCAGAAGAGGTGTAAGAGCAATAACATGGAACATATATGACATAAAATTAAGCACCAAGAGGTAAGATTTGGCTAGGTGTAGTGGCTCGCGCCTGTAATCCCAGAACTTTGGGAGGCTGAGGTGGGCGGATCACGAGGTTAGGAGTTCAAGACCATCCTGGCTAACATGGCGAAACCCCGTCTCTACTAAAAATACAAAAAATATTAGCCAGGCATGGCGGCGGCGCCTGTAGTCCCAGCTACTTGGGAGGCTGAGGTGGGAGGATGGCGTGAACCCAGGAGGCCGAGCTTGCAGTGAGCCAAGATCACTCCACTGCACTCTAGTCTGGGCGACAGAGCCAGACTACCTCTCAAAAAAAAAAAAAAAAAAAAAAAAAAAAAAAAAAAAAAAAAAAGGTAAAAGTTTCTCTTTCTCTGAAAATGAAATGAAATTTGGGAGCTAAGTGATGAAGAACTGGTGGCTTGAGAAGGGTCTGTTTCAGAGTGAAGGAAAGAAAAACAAAAAAATATAAAATCAAAGAAAAAGAATGAAACTCAAAAACCTTTAGGTAAACACTGGCTAAATTTATATTTGGTTTTAATGTCATGGAATTTGGAGGATCAAGATTAGAAAAGTTCTTAACTGGTAGGTGGCAGCTGAGATCGTTGAATACATAAAAATTTTGTTAGAATTTTCTGCATAGAAAATTAGCTAAATGACAGTAGAGATGTAGAGATTGAGTAAGATCTCTCTATGTCTACCTCAAGATAGATCAGAGAGAGAGAGAGAGAAACTTAAATACATATGGTTGATGGAGTGGTAGCCCATCTGGAGCAGCCTCTGTGGGAATTCCAGCTGCTGCTGGGGAGGTGTGGCCCAGGCTGCATGCCCCGTGGAGTTGGAGGGAGCCCGGAGCAGGTGGGAGCCCTGCCCCTTTCCAAATTGGCAGGTGGAGCCTTGCACTCCTAGGCACAGCTGCAGCCCCCTAGCTATGGCTCCCGACTTAAGGACCCAAGCATCCCTGTGCTCTCAAGGGCCTGGGCAACCCCACTTCCCTCACAGGCTCAGAAGTGTCTGCTACCACTGCCTGGTCTCTCCCCTACTCCCAGCACCCACTGTGATTTCGGAGCAAAGTTAAAGCCAAGCATAGGTGCTGTCCCAACCTGGCCAGGTGTGTGCTTGGGGAGGCACTGACATGCTAGCCCCCTGCTGCCTTGGCTTTCTCTGGAATTTGGGCACCTACGAGCAGAAGAGGGAGGCCAAGGGGTTGCTGAGGATGGCTCTGCACAGGACTTCTGGACTCCCTTGGCGCAAACAGCCTCGGCTCCATGAATGACATGATTGATGGCAGCAGGGGGCAGAAACATTCCTGGGTGGAAGGGCTTGGGTCCCTGGTGAAGCCCCACCTTCAAGCCAGGGATGTCCCGAAGCCCAGGGCCAAGCTGTCAGTTTCAGAGAAGTCAGCCACTCAGAGTGAGAACTTATGGTGCTTTTTCTGTGCCCATTCATGGCAGCCCATGGACCAAGCAGCAGGCACTTCTTACCTTCTAAGCCCATAAAACCTCCCAGACCCAGCCAGACTCACACAGAGGAGACTACCAGCTGCAGGAAGGAGCCACCCATTTGGCATCTCCTCAGCCAGTCAGAGCGAACTTCCTACAGAAAGCAGCCACACACTGTGGGTCTTCTGTCTGCTGAGAGCTGGATGCTCATCAGGACGACCTGCCTGTGGAAAGGAGCTACCCACTTCGGGTCCCCTGAGAACTGTTCTGTCACTCAGTGAAGCTCCTCTACACCTTGCTCACCCTTCACTCCAGTTGTCTGTGTACCTCATTCTTCCTGGATGCAGGACAAGAACTCGGGAGCTCCTAAATGACAGGACTAAAAGAGCTGTAACACAAACAGGCCTGAAACATGCCCCCTGCTTGCCGCACTGTAGATGAGGAGAAGGAGAGAAGAGCTTTAGCCTGCCAGGGTGCCTAGACCTAGGAGCTCCCCAAGCCAGGCCTGTGACACTCTCCTTGGGGTTCTGCAGTTCCCGGCATCTCCAAGCTTCCAGGTGCCACCGCATTCTCCTCATCCAGCCATGAGTGCGCACAGTGGAAGCCACGTGCAGTACATCTGGTCCAGGCAGAGCTTGGCACAGAACCGGTACCTGTGCCAGCACCTGGAGCTGCCCACCCCACTGTGCACAGTAAACAGACCATGTGCTTGCTTGCCACACACCTCTCTCCACTACGTGCCTGGCACACCCTTGGCAGGTGTGTGATTCTGGCTGGTAACACAAGCCTCGCACAGCCTGCTGGGATGAGTGGACATAACAACCCCAGGGGGCACAACCAATCACTCAGGTAGACATGCTGCTGGCCACAGAGCTTTCCAGCTCAAGAAGTGGCAGCCCAAGGATTCTGTGGCAAGGGTAACAAGGAAGATATGGTAAAACGGTAGTAATCACGTATTGGGTGGCCAAGGTAGGCATTAGGGAAGGAATCAAAATCTTAGGGAGATTAAATGTAAGAAACTTTCTCTGCAAGTGATGAAAATGTAGAGAAAAATAAAGTTACCTCAAGAGAATAATAAAAAAGAAAACACACACACACATAAACTCACAGTCGGTGAAATTGTATCTCTCATTAAGCTAGTTCATCTATTGCAAATAAGAAGTGTTGCAAAGAGAAACTAAAGTTGAGAAGAGTTGTAAAGTATCTGAGAGAAATTTACAGTTTGGTAACTAAAACAAGCCTCTTGCTTCTCTCGTAGTTGTGATTTGAAATATTTCCTCCCATAAGAACATGGGAATGCCAAGGACTATTATATAGAATCAAGAATTTGTTTATATTGTGATTTAGAAGAATGATATCAATTTTAAACATACAGATTGGATTTCATAAAACTTTTTAAAAAGTTTTTTGTTAAAGAAATTATTGAATCAGAAGTACCCATTCTGGGTAAAACAAACATGCATCAACATTTCTCTCCCACTACATCTAGAAAACACCACATCTAGAAAACCTAGACAAAATATGTGGAATAACTATTTTGAGGTCTTGCTAACATAAATATAAGTAGGTAGACTCAGGAGAAGCATCAAAATTCAAAACACTAAAGAAATGGCAGCTAATTTGACTTTTTTGTTGTTGTTCCTTGGGTATTCACTACCCTGTAACTGAGAAGTGAGCACTGTGGTACACACAGAGAGAAAAACTCTCTGGTTCTGGTTTGAGGAGTTAAAAATGGAAACTTCTAAGCTCCGAAAGAATTGGGAAAATTTTCCACGTTTTCACTCACTTACATTCCATGCCCCAGGCTACCTTATGCTGGGAGTGAGATGGCAACAAAAGTAACCAACCACAGAGGCAGCAATGCCATAGGAGTTGAAATGTCCTCTGTTAGATGGAGCCGTGGCTCTCAGAGTCAGGTCAAACTCATTGATTCTTTTTCTTTCTTTGTTTTTGTCTTCCAAAATTACAGGAGAATCACAGAAGTGATGGCTTTAGCCAGCCTGGCCAACATGGTGAAACTCTGTCTCTACTAAGAAAACAAGAATTAGCTGGGAGCAGTGGTGGATACCTGTAATCCCAGCTACTTGGGAGGCTGAGGCAGGAGAATTGCTTGAATCTGGGAGGTGAAGGTTGCAGTGAGCTCACATCGCGCCATTGCACTCTAGCCTGGGCAACACAGTAAGACTTCGTCTCAAAAAAAAAAAAAAGAGAAGTGATGGTTTTAGGATATTGAACTTTTTCATCAGCCTCCAGCCAACTAGACAGTGCTAGGAGATAGCAGAGAGAAGAGCTTGGGAAAGCCAGGCTGTTTATGAATTCTTAGGCTCAACACAAGCTGCCCATGTGTGACTGTGTCCCTAATTAGAATATAATAGACACTGAAAACTGTGGTAGCAGATAGACCTCCACACAGAGGAAAGGTTGACCACTGGCTGGCATGCATGGTGAAAGAGAGAGAGCAGCACAGCCTAAAAACTGAATTGCCCTTGCAATCACAGTCACAGAATGCGCATGGGACCTTTTGGCCTGAAACCAACAAGGTCAGTGCCTGTTAAAACAAGTGTATCAATATTATTCATAGAATTAAAAAGAGACCTAGTTTAATATATAATGTTCAAAATGCTCATGACAGTATTTTTCTTTCTTTCTTTTTTCTTTTTTTTTAATTTTAGACAGAGTCTGGCTCTGTCACACAGGCTGGAGTGCAGTTGCACGATCTCGGCTCACTGCAAGCTCAGTCTCCCGAGTAGCTGGGACTACAGGCACCCACCATCACGCCGGGTAATTGTTTGTATTTTTAGTAGAGACGGGGTTTCACCTCGGCTCACTGCAAGCTCAGTCTCCCGAGTAGCTGGGACTACAGGCACCCGCCACCATGCCGGGTAATTGTTTGTATTTTTAGTAGAGATGGGGTTTCACCATGTAAGCCAGGATGGTCTCTATCTCCTGACCTCGTGATTTGCCCGCCTAGGCCTCCCACAGTGCTGGGATTACAGGCGTGAGCCACGACCCCCAGCCATGCTCGTGACACTATTAAAGATCTCTAAGCATACAAAGAACCATGAAAATCTCCACTTGCATGGGAAAAGATAATGGACATCCACAAATAGAGATGTTATACAGACAATATCTTATACAGACTTTAATTATTTACAAAAATCTTCCACCAAGCAATCCTGAAAACAAATGTCAAAATAGAAAAAATAATTAAAATAGGTATAAAGGGGAAAAAAAATTTAGAACTGAAATAATACAACTAAAATAAAAAAATAACTTATTAAAACCAGTAACAGAAAGTAGGAGGGAGTCAGTCTAATTGAAGAGAAGTCAACAGAAAGTACTCAATTTAACAATACAGACAAAACGTATCGAATAAAAATGAACTATGGAACCATAGCAAATGTTGTGAAATTTGTGTCTCAGAGTCCCAGAAGGAGAGGAAAACAATGTAGGATTGAAAAAAAAAAGTATGGAAAATATTTCTAAATTTGGTAAAAGGCATAATCTCACATATTCGAGAAGCTGAAGCGGCCCAAAACCGTCTGGCTTCGCCTACTGGATCGCATGTCAGGGCCGTGGGCAGAGCTGCCCGCCAGTCCCATGCCACACACCTGCACTCCTCAGCCCTTGAGAGGTCGATGGGACCCGGTGCTGTGGAGCAGGCAGCAGTGCACATGGGGGAAGATGGGGCTGCGTGGGAGCTCACGGTGGTGGGGGAGGGGCTCAAGCATGGCAGGCTGCGGGTCCTGAGCCCTGCCCCGCTGGGAGGCGGCTGAGGCCTGGCGAGATTCCCACAGTGGTGCGGATGGGTCGGCAGTCCTGGGGGACCTGACACAACCTCCGCAGCTGCTGGCCTGGGTACTAAGCCCCTCACTGCACGGGTCAGCTGCTCCACGTGAGGGGCCCTCCAAGCCCGCACCTGCGCCCACCCTGAACTTGCGCTGGCCTGCGAGTGCCATAGGCAGCCCGCAGCAGCGGTTCCCTCCACAGCAAGCAGAGGGAGCCGCCTCCGGCCTCAGCCATCCCAGAGAGGGGCTCCCACAGTGCAGTGGCAAGCTGAAGGGCTCCTCAAGCATGACTAGAGTGGACTTCGAGGCCGAGGAGGTGCCGGGAGCAAGCAAGGGCTGCTAGGACATTGTCACCTCTCAATATCATAATCGAACTGTCAAAAATTTAACAACAAGACAGTTTTAAAGACAGCCAAAGGAAAATGACATATTAGCTGTAGGAGTCCAATTATTTGAATTTCTGTGGACTCATCATTGAAAATTATGTAGGCTAGAATAAATTAGCAGAGTATTTTAAAGTACTCAAAGAAAACCAAAATAGAACTCTCAACCCATAACTCTATATCCAGCACAAAATACCTTTCAGGAATAAAGGTAATTAAAACATACTCTGCTGGAAGAAAACTCAGAGAATATTTTGTGAGCAGACTTGTTTTAAAGAATTATTACCCAGCAATCCCATTACTGGGTAAATACACAAAGGATTATAAATCATTCTACTATAAAGACATACACACATATGTTTATTGCAGCACTATTCACAATAGCAAAGACTTGGAATCAACTCAAATGCCCATCATTGATAGACTGGATAAAGAAAATATGGCACATATACACCAATGAATACTGTAAAACCATAAAAAAAATGAGTTCATGTCCTTTGCAGGGACATGGATGAAGCTGGAAGCCATCATTCTCAGCAAACTAGCAGGAACAGAAAACCAAACACCGCATGTTCTTACTCATAAGTGGGAGTTGAACAATGAGAACGCATAGACACAGAGAGGGGAACGTCACACACTGGGCCTGTCGTGGGTGAGGGCAAGGGGAGGGAAAGCATTAGGACAAAGACCTAATGCATGTGGGGCTTAAAACCTAGATGCTGGGTTGATAGGTGCAGCAAACCACCATGGCACATATATACCTATGTAACAAACCACCACATTCAGCACATGTATCCCAGAACTTAAAGTAAAATAAAATAAAAAATAAAAATTAAAAATGTTTAAAAATTAACAGAAGTTATTCATACAGAATAGACATGATACCAGCAGGAAACTTGAACATTAAGAATAAAGGAAGAGAAAAAATATGTATACAGTAGACTTTTGAATAAGACAGAGGCTAAAGAAAGTGACCCCACACAAAGTTCAAAATCTGCTTATGATTTTTGACTATACCAAAACTTAACTACTCAGTAGCCTACTATACACTGGAAGTTTTACCAATAACATAAACAGTTGATTAACTGTTTTGTGTATTAAATGTATCTTATACTGTATTCTTACAATAAAGTAAGCTAGAAAAAAGAAAATGTTAAGAAAATCCCAGGGAAGATGAAACATATTTACTAGTCATGAAGTGAAAGTGGATCATCAAAAGGTCTTCATCCTCACAGTCTTCGCATCGACTAAATGGAGGAGGAGGAAGAGGAGGGATTGGTCTCCTTGACACAGAGGTGGCAGAAGTGGAATGAGTGGAGGAGGTGGAAGGGGAGGCAGGAGAGAGGCAGCACACTTGGTGTAACTTTACAGAAATACATTGTAAATTCTGTCTGATAGTTTTGCTTTTTCATTTCTCTAAAAATGTTTCTATAGAGTACCAATCCATTTACCATTTGCTTCTACAATGTAGAAGAATCCATATTGTAAAATAAATCAAAAGTAGTCTTGAAAATCAAAAGCCTTCTGCCAGATTGTCTAATGTCAACTTGTTTTCTGGCCCTGGTTCCTCTATGTCTTCTTCAACTTCTGGCACTGTTTTGAAAGTACTTGTCTACGTCAAGTCGTCTTTTGTTAATTCCTCTGCTGTCATGTCTATCAGCTTTCAAATTTCTCCATGATTCATATCTTGAAACTTTTAACTCAGTCGTTTTTTGCCACATTTACAATCTCTTTCATTATTTCCTTGACTGTCTCTGTCATAAATCCTGTGAATTCATGCTCAATATCTGGACACAATTTTCTCCAGCCGGAAATTACTGTTTGGGACTTCATATCTTCCGTAGATTTTCTGTAACAATGATGACATCTTCAATGTTGTAATCCTTCCAGATTTTAATAATATTCTCTCTATTAAGATTCTCTTCCATATGATTGACAACCCTTTACCATAAAGTACCATGCGTAATGAGCCTTAAATTTCTGTATTACCTTCTGACCTAGAGGCTGAATTAGAAACATTGTGTCTGAGAACAAGTAGACCACTTTGTTGACTTTGGTGTTGAACTCTTGGGGTTCTGGGTGGCCAGGGGCATTGTCCAATATCAAAAGAACTTTAGAAGGCAGTCCTTAACTGGCAGGGTACATCCTGACTTCAGGAACAAAGCATTGGTGAAACCAATCCAGAAAACGTGTTCTGGTTGTCAAGGCCTTCTTTTTATACAACCAAAAGACTGGCAGCTGGTATTTAACTTTTTCCTTCAGTGCTCAGGAATTTGCAGCTTTATAGATAAGAGTCGTCTTAACCATAATCCTCACTGCATTTGAACAAAACAGTAGAGTTAGCCTACCCTTTTCTGCCTTAAATCCTGGTGTTCACTTCTCTTCCGTACTAATACATATCCTTTGTAGAATTTTTTTTTTTTCCCCCAGAATAAGTCACTTACGTCTGCATTAATAACCTATGCAGGCAGATATTCATTCTTCTCAGGGATTTTCTTAATGGCATCTGAGAATTCTGCTGCCTCTTGTTTGGCAGAAACTTTTCCAGAAAAGTTTTCTTGAAAAACATTTTAAGCCAAACCTCTTTCCAAAATTATCAAACTATCCTTCACTGACATTAAATTCTCCAGCTTTAGATCTGTCACTGAAAATTCTAACCAGTGCAGTCAGGTAACAAAAATGAATTAAGAATTCAGATTGCAAAACAAAATATAAAACAGACTATGTTATACACATCATGGCTGTACATGTAGAAAACCCAAAAGAATCTACAGAATACCTCCAGAACTAACAAGTGAGTTTTGCAAGATCGGAAGATACACAGTCAACACACAGGCAAAACAAACTATCAGAATAATTCCAAATACAGTAATAATTCAAGAATAAACGATTTCAGATAATTGTATTTATTTATTTATTTATTTATTTATTTATTTATTTATTTATTTATTTTTAGAGGCAGGGTCTTGCTCTGTCACCCAGGCTGGAGTGCAGTAGCACAATCGAAGCCCACTACAGTCTCAATCTCCTGAGCTCAAGTGATCCTCAGCACCCCCAAGTAGCTGGAACTACAGGTGTGTGGTTCTGTGCTGGGCTAGTTTTTTAATTTCTATTTTGTAGAGATGGGGATCTTAATATTTTGCCTACACTGGTCTCAAAGTCATGGGCTCCAGGGATCCGCCCACCTTGGTATTCCAAAGTGCTGAGATTACAGGTGTGAGCCACCACACCTGGCCTATAATCTTATTTAGTATGTCTTGAGACATCTGAAAATTTTCTAAAATTAAACTATACAAGACACATTTAACATATCCAAATCTCCAAATAAATTTATATAGTTTATTTATCAATTATGAAAATATTTCCTCAGTTTCCTTGGTGATAATCCTATAGTATAGACAAGATTTAGCACCAGCTCACTTGTTAGATATATATTTTTTGTTTTGCTAGAAATTAGGAAACCATTTTCTTTTATTTAGCTCCTGTTTTATTCCTTTACTGAAATCTTTATCCTTCCTTTGTTCTAAAACTATTGGTTATTTTAATGCATACACTGAGAGGAGAGATTGATTGTTTTCCCATATTTTCACAAACAGGAACATCAAGAATAGCCTGAAAAATTCCACATTTGAGAAATGTTTCTATGGCTAATATGAAAATTCTCTAAAGACTTAGGAAAACTCATATCTTTACCCATCTAACTTTTTAAAGAGATAAATCAAAACAGTAGAAAATTATGACAGGCAATCAAAAATTCAAAAATTTTTACATTTTCCTTTTTTTGGGTTGGGTTGAAGACGAGTATGCTATGCAGAATTTTCCTCTATTTGTAAGATATCAAAATTAATTTAATAATATATTTTACTCTTGTTTTTTCTAGCCATTTTTTTTGGGGGGGGTCAAAAATATGTTCCTATTAAGAATTGCTATTGAAATTTTAAAATTTTGTTTACTGATACTTGAAATGGAATCTGGATCCAATAGATATTTGGGAAAAAATGCTATTTTTTCCAACATTTTCAAAAAGTGTTACTCCATTTCATGACATTTGCTTTTTATATATGTACTAATTCTCACTCTTCTTAAAAGTAAAACATCTATACTTACTTCCTAGCTACATGTGAACATTGATTTAGTGTCTTGTATATCATATATAACCCGTGGTAGATAAGGTTGTACGATGACTAATGATATAGCTATAACATTATCCTGTTTTCATTGCCAAAAAATTTTTACTTC
The DNA here is from genome assembly GCF_002776525.5 of Piliocolobus tephrosceles. NCBI lineage: Eukaryota > Metazoa > Chordata > Mammalia > Primates > Cercopithecidae > Piliocolobus > Piliocolobus tephrosceles. The sequence continues at coordinate 10,829,769 of NC_045436.1, read as the reverse complement.
ACACACTCAGGGACAGATATCCAATGCTTCCTTGTTGTTTCTTATGCAATCTTGACAGTTAAAAATATTGATAGTTAACAATATTGATAGCATTGTTGCATTTAGTCTTCACTGCTTTTCAGAAGTAAGTTTCATGTAAACTGATCAGTAGGTTGAGACTAATGACATGTTTCAAAGCAGCATATAAAACATGATGCTACATTGTTATTTTTTTTAAATACCTTTTCCAAAGACTTGCTGTAGTTACACTGCTTTTTTCTAAAGATGTTAAAATTTCAGTGTGCATGTCTATGAAATGAATATTTTTATATATAAATATTAATTATTGTAGCTATGCAGTAAGTATTTCTAAGGCAATTCTGAAGCTAAAACATACTGTCAATATAACATTTGTCAATCAGCATTTTTACCTTTAGGAAGTAATTCTTTTTTAGAACACTATAAATATATTTGGACGTAAGACATTCTTAAGAAAATAAGAAAACGTTTGGTAGATCATAACATAGTTTGTTTTCTTACTTTAAAGCCTTTTTCTATTTATGGAGGTTCAAAGTGCAGTTATAAAAATAAGTGACTCTGCTTTCTATTAGATTAATTTCTAGTAGTTAATATTGTTTTTCATTTATAGTCTTCATTTTTATTCCAGTTTATTTTATGTGGGGTTTGGTTCCTTTTTATTTTTTATTCTTCCTAGCTTTATTATGGTATAATTGATAAATAAAAATTGTATCTATTTAGTGTGTAAAATGTGATGTTTGGATATGTGTACACATTGTGAAATAATTAAGTCAAGATAATTAACATATACATTCCCTCACATATTTACAAATTTTTGGATGTGAAAACATTGAACATCTACTCTGTTAACAATTTTCACATATACAATACATTATTAGCTATTGTCTTTATGCTATACAGTAGATACCCAGAGTTTATTCATCTTGTCTCACTTGCTTGTCTTTGACTAATATTTCACCATTTTCCCCCATCCAGTCTTAGTATTTAGAATTCCACGGGACTGAGATATTTCTGAATTCAGTTTCCCAAGTTGATTTTGTGGCAGAAACCTGGTTAGAGAAAAAGCATCAACACTTTGAGAGTCACTAAAGTTGCATAAAACATAATAAGAAAAATTATTTTGTATAGTAATGCTGAAACAAAACCAAACAAAAGCTAACTTACTAGTATCTTTTGCTTGTGTTTTTATTTCTCCTAAAAAAAAAAAAAGCTGACTTGAGCACTCTTGTTCCCTACAAGTCTTAATTCTAACTTTTAAGAAGCATAATTGTTTGGACGAACGGAGGCAAGATGGTGCACTTCCTGGTTCTTCTTCACCACCAACTTTTCCCGCGCACGCGAAAAGGCAGCCGGCGCCCAGGGAGGGTGCAGACCAACTGGGCATGCGCCAGGTGACGTCAATCTGAAGAGACCAAGATTTACCTGGTCGCACCTGCGGAACGCCCCTGACACGCCCATGCCCCACCTATTGCCCTCCCACTCCTAGAAAAGCCGCTCTCTGCCATTGAGCCACGCAGACTTCCCAGCTTCCCAGTCCTGTTGGGATGTCGGAACTCCGTCCGAGAGCTTGGGGGAGGGGAACTCTGCCGGCCTTCTTTGCCGGAGGCCGACAGACTTCTTCTCTACACCTTAGGTTACTAAAATAAACTTGCAGTTCTGCGCCTGACCTTTGCCTACTTGCTGGTTCTTTTGTGCTCGCTCTGGTGGTCTTAGAAAAACAAGACAGATGGTGCCGAACCTGGGAGGAGACCCCTCCTCAGGGCCCCCAGGGTCCGGGGAGCCTCCTCCTCCTCGTTCCACGCTGCGGACGGACCAGGACCTGAGACCCGCTTCGCTCACTCTCACGGCCTCTCTGGGGTAAGTGCCCTTGTCTCCTCTTTACCTCCCTCGGCCAGAAATCCTGCACAGGTCCGAGGTCCATTTGGAGCCACCATGTGGCTCGGAGACCCGTTCAGGACGGAGACGTCCGCCTGAAGGTAATCTCCACCTTGGCTTCAAGAGCCTCCAGTCTGTCTCTGCTGGTTCCAAAGGACGCTTTGAAGGCAGGCAGAGATCCACTTCCATTTCCATTGTGTCCATTGTGTGTCAGTAAAGAGGAAACAAATGGGAAACCCCCAGTCCAAATTTTCAAAGAGCATCCCCTTAGGGTGCCTCCTAGCCAATTTAAAAACCTTACAGCTTGAAAAAGACCTTAGGAGAAGGCGGTTAATTTTCCTTTCCACTGTGGCGTGATCGACCTCAGTAGAAAAACAAGACAGATTGATCGACCTCAGCAATTTCTGCCAGCGGCTAGGCAAGTGGTCCGAAATTTACATACAAGGCTTTTGGGCCTTGAGCTCTCGTCCCTATACTCCTTCTCTCCACCCCCTCCCTTCCTGCCCAGACTCCTCCTCCTCCCCCCATCCAGACTCCTCCTTCCTCCTCCTTATCTACTAGTAATCCACTCGGTCCCGTGCCTCCTTCGGGGCCCCCAACTGGCTGTCTTGAGTCCCCTATCTCTGCCCACATCCTCCTACAGTGTTAGCACCTTTGCGAGAGGTGGCTGGGGCAGAGGGGGTAGTCAGAGTACATGTCCCTTTTTCATTGGCCGAACTTTCCAAAATTGAGCATCTTATTTCATTTCTCAATCAGCTCCTGACATTCGTAAAAACTTCAAAAGGTAGAGGATGGTCCTCAGACACCAATACAAGACCTAGTTAAATTAACCCTTAAGGTCTATAACTCCAGAGAGGAGATGGCAGGCTCGCCTTGAACAGAAGGCCCAGCTCCTAGCAGCGGCTTTACAGCCCAGTCGTAACCCCAGACCAGAGAGCACACACCGCGCAGACTCCAAAGCTACAAAAGGAGCCTGCCTGCTATAAGTGCGGCAAGGCAGGACTCTATGCCAACAGGTGTCCGCAAGGTCCCCGAGCCCCAACGCAGCCTTGCTATAAGTGCAAGGCATCAGGACATTAGGCCAGTGAATGTCCTAACCCTCGTCCACCAGCAACCCCCTGCCCTGCTTGCCAGCAGGGAGGAAACTGGAAGTCTGATTGCCCCACCCTGAGAACAGGTGCCGCGCCTCCACGTGACCCCCTTTCCCAGGATCCTGGGAGCTCCTTCCAGCTCCTACATCTGGACGACGACGACAACTGAAGGTGCCGAGACTCGGGGACCCCCATCACCCTCGCCAAACTGCGGGTAACTCTCCTGGTAGCGGGTAAGACAATTACTTTTTTAATCAACAGCGAGGCTACCTATTCTGTTTTGCCGTCCTTCTCTGGACCTAGCCTTCCATCCATTATCTCTGTAGTAGGAGTAAGTGGAAAGCCATCCACTCCACGAAAAACTCCACCCCTTAATTGCTGCCTGGCCAACAACTACTTTGCGCACTGGTTCCTCATTCCCACCTAAAAAGGGCCCCTACCGAAAGCAATCAGTGGAAATCAGTTTGGCTTTCCCCCACTCGCCTCAAACGTACTAAATTTTCTTAACTATCTCATACTCCCCAACCTTGCCGGGATCTTCCTTCTGGGTTTTGCCCATATTCCAACAAATGCTTCCATTCCTCATTCCTATACTAATACTGTGCCTTATTTTATTTTTCATCCGTGTGTCCAAATACCAACCATGGGCCCTGACCTTAACGACGCCCCTTAACAGCAGGAAGTAGCCAGACAGACCATGGCGCACCTTTATCACTATTATCAATAAAAGGTTGGACTGTTTGGACGAACGGAGGCAAGATGGTGCACTTCCTGGTTCTTCTTCACCACCAACTTTTCCCACGCATGCGAAAAGGCAGCCGGCGCCCAGGGAGGGTGCAGACCAACTGGGCATGCACCAGGTGACGTCAATCTGAAGAGACCAAGATTTACCTGGTCGCACCTGCGGAACGCCCCTGACACGCCCATGCCCCACCTATTGCCTTCCCACTCCTAGAAAAGCCGCTCTCCGCCATTGAGCCACGCAGACTTCCCAGCTTCCCAGTCCTGTCGGGATGTCGGAACTCCATCTGAGAGCTTGGGGGAGGGGAACTCTGCCGGCCTTCTTTGCCGGAGGCCGACAGACTTCTTCTCCACACCTTAGGTTACTAAAATAAACTTGCAGTTCTGCGCCTGACCTTTGCCTACTTGCTGGTTCTTTTGTGCTCACTCTGGTGGTCTTAGAAAAACAAGACAATAATTACACCCACATACACACACAGATACACACACACACACGAAGCAAAGTATTTAAATATGAACTTTCTAAACCTCTTTTACCTCATCTGTAAAGGAATTAATTTCTATCTCCCTGTGTCCCAGAGTTGTTTGAGAATCAGATGAGATAACTAATACGCAAGCTATAAAACCAAGTACTAAATTCTGACCTTTTTTCTCTCTTGCCGAAATTCCCACCTAAGGGGCTTGGGGAGTCATGCCCTAAAAATCAGAAAATCTCTTCGGATGGGTTTTATCTAACCCTATATAAAGTGGCTTACTTTCCAGGCTGACTCTGGCATCACATCACATGACAAATAAAGAAGGAAATCAAAATATTTAACCCCAAAATATGTTTCTTTGCCGTTTTTGAAGTGGCCCTGAAAAGCCATTTTTATTTTTATTGGGAGAAGATTTGCATTTGTAGAGAATCTCTGTTAACATAACTAGATCTTTTCTCTTCCAGATCCTTCCAGTCCTGAAGAGATTGACTGATAGTCTAACACCTTTTCAAGGTGAGAATAGAAAACATTTGCCATCTATTATCTCTAAGGGTGGCCACCTATGATACTTCATCTACATAATAATAACTTTGGTCTTCAAGACCCCTTATCTTAACCCACAAATGCCTTTCTATTGATTGAAGTTTTAAATAATAACTTGTTCAACCAATTGCCAATAAGAAAATATTTGAATCCACTGATGACCTCTAAGCCTCCTCAACTCACCCTGACTTCGAGTTGTCCCGCCTTCCCAGACCAAACCAATGTATAGCTCACATGTATTGATTGACATCTTAGTTCTCCCTAAAATATATAAAACCAAGCTGTGACCCAACCAACTTGGACACATGTTCTCAGAACCTCTTGAGACTCTGTCTCATGCCATGGTCACTGATGTTTGGCTCAGAATAGATCTCTTCAAATATTTTACAGATTTTGCTCTTTTCATCAACAAAACACAAGTCAAATGCAAAATAGACTATAATCATTTAGAAAGAAGTATAATCATTGTCTCTCAAATGGTGGGAGGGCTTATTATTAATTTTCATAGGTTAAATTGTTTTATAATTTTGTTGATAGCTATCTTATAGTCTTCCAAATAGAAGCACAAACTTCAGTACTATAAAGTGATAAGTATATTTGATACATTCAGTTGTAATTAATAGTCTTCAACAGTCTATTTTGGACCAATAAATTTGCTGATTTATATTGGGTAGGAACCCACAAATACAGTGTATGATGTTTTCTGTGAGAAGAGGCTATAGAATGCAACACAAGATGATGCCATTTAGAAAAGCACCAATGAAATTTATAAGATGATTTTCACTGGACCATTTTATAATAAGTCAGTGATTCATGAAATATAAACTCAATGAAGATCGATGCCAACTTTCGTAACTGTTTAAGAAACAGCCTAAAGATTACATTAAAATGCCTTCCAAAATCATACTCTACAACTCAGATAAAATGTAAATAAGCAGTTTTTGCAGTATTGAGATGAAAAACCAAATCCATTCCATGAAATAGTTTTTTAAATACAAGTTACTAAAAATGGTAGCATAACCATGATTTAAATTATAATAATGTTTAAAATGATTTCCCTTTGAAGATGTTAAAGATTATATCTGAAGTATATTTCCTCTTTCTTTCAGTACTGCTCTTCTATAAGTACAAAGAGAAAGCTTTAGATTGCTACATTTGTATAATCTATGTACCTTTAAAAATCAAAGTTATTATAAAAAGATAGTGTCTAAACTTAAGCAGCATCTGTCAAAAGGGATTTTATAAAGGATTGAGAATTTGAGAAATAGATATTTTAGACTGGTCATCAGAAATGATTTCATGCTTCTGCTGCCATCTTCAATACATAATCACAAAAATGTCAGTGATAAAGTCATAATCCCTGCTCAATAAGTCAAGCCATGGAACCTCAGGCTGAGTTAAATTTAAATCCTTTAAAACTTTGATTTTACCACCCTTGCTCATAACTGCTAGGAGGGTTTCTGCTATTTTTCTTATTAGTAAATATTTCTATCTGTAAGTTATTTGTTATGTGATGCATGGCCTATTGCATACTCTCCATTCCTAAGTAGATGATATGAATTTTATTGTTTTTTAATTCTTAAGATGGCATTGAGGAGTGGGGCTGTATTTAACATGCACACACACACACACACAGGGAAGAAATGGAAGGATACTAATGCATAACAAAAATGTGTGAGTTCTTCTACTTAAGAATATCAACTTCTGCTACTACAGCAATGTTTCAGAGTTTCACTTAATTAACAGAGAGGTCAAAAGTCATATTGAAGGCAAGCTATTTAAAACCAGACAGATCTCTATTTAAATTCTAGCTTTGTAAGTAGCTAAAACCAAAAAGAAATTCAAGAAGTTTAATTGATTTATCTCAACTTCAGATTTCTTATCTGTAGTATCAAAATATGTGTATTTTCCTACCAGATATCTATGATTTTGGAATGTGACATATGACACAAGCTGATAATATTAGTGACAATATGTCTGCTTGTTCTTTAGACACATTAGTAATAAAACATTTGTGTTAATGGGAATGAAATCCTCAAACATTTACTTTCGACCTATCTTGTCTGAGTTTCACTGTTTTCATTTCAACATGCAACCCTGCTAAGGGGAACAATGACCTTCATGTCATTTAATGCAATGGATCATCACCCTGTTGGAGCTACCGTAGTGTCAGGTCTCTGAGCCCAAGCTAAGCCACCATATCCCCAGTGACCTGCGCGTATACATCCAAATGGCCTGAAGCACCTGAAGAGCCACAGAAGTGAAAACAGCTTAACTGATGACATTCCACCATTGTGATTTGTTTCTGCCCCACCCTAACAGATCGATGTACTTTGTAATTTCCCCTACCCTTAAGAAGGTTCTTTATAATCTCCCCCACCCTTAAGAAGTTTCTTTGTAATTCTCCCCACCCTTGAGAATGTACTTGGTGAGCTTCGCCCCCTGCCCCCAAAACATTGCTCTTAACTTCACCGCCGATCCCAAAACCTACAAGAAGCAATGATAATCCCACCACCCTATGCTGACTCCTTTTTCGGACTCAGCCCATCTGCACCCAGGTGAAATAAACAGCCTTGTTGCTCACACAAAGCCTGTTCGGTGATCTCTTCACATGGACACGTGAAATACATAGCATCCAATGTTGTTGCCTCTTTCAAAATCTTTTTTTTTTTTTTTTTTTTTCTGATGGAGTTTTGTTCTCGTTGCCCAAGCTGGAATGCAGTGGTATGATCTCGACTCACTGCAACCCTCCTGGGTTCAAAGGATTCTTGTGCCTCAGCCTCCTGAGTAGCTAGGACTACAGGCACACCACACCACACCTGGTTAATTTTATATTTTTTGTAGAGACAGGGTTTCACCATGAGGGCCAGGCTGGTCTCAAACTCCTGACCTCAAGTGATCCACCTGCCTCGGCCTCCCAAAGTGCAGGGATTACAGGCATGAGCCACGATGCCCAGGCTGCCTCTTTCAAAATCTTATTTCTGTGTTTCTAAGTTTTTCATGGTACGATATCTTTACTTTCTATGTTTTTTACCAATTCCTTTTGTATCATCTTATGCTCACTCTTAAATATCCCATAGTCGCCTTAGAGTAAATAAAAAATCAGTCATTAGCTTTTTAATCAACTGTGATTCTCCTGCAGATTACTCCACTTTTTGTGAATTTGCCACTATCCCTAGGCCTCATTCTTAAATCCTCCATTCCCTTCACTGTATTTTTCTACTCAATCACGAATTTTGTCTTTTCTTTTTCCAGAACATTTATGAAAATCTTCCACTTCATTTCTATCACTTTCACTTAGTCCAAGTACTTTTTTTCTGTTGTTAACTGGTGCAGTAATACTTTAGCTGAATTGCCTCCATTCTCTCTGATTTTCTCCCACTCTTCACACACAGCCAGAATAATCTATCCATTAAAAATCATAAAGATTCTTCCTGCCTCTTCTGAAAAACATTTAATAGCTTCCTATTTTTCTTAACATAGTCATGTTATGCCCAGACCGTTTATTCCCCTGAGAAGACCACCAGAGTCCGAAGTCAAAGCCAAGCAGCAAGGATCTTTATTACAGGTTCGAACCTGGAACTCTCACACACCCGTGAAAGGAGCCGGGCGGGAGAGCTCCCCAACTGGGCTCAGGACAGTGTTATATAGTCTGGGGTAACTAGGCACAGAGTCATTATACAAATCAGATGTATGATTGGCCGATATTTGAACAAGGCGATTTGGCTGATTATGATTGGTTCCCGCCATTTCTGGTATTTCAGTTAATTTTGAAATTCTGATGACGTTTATCAGGGGCTTGCAGGGCAGGGGTAGGGCTTGTTTTCGCAAATCCGAGGCAGGAAAGCAGTCTTACACAAAGGCAGTTAATCATATTGCGACAGGTTTTACAGGGCTTGTTTTGCAACATGGGTGTACCTTACTTAAACGCGTCTTGTGACCTTGCAGTGCCTCAGAAAGAAAAACAGGAACTTACAAAATCTCCAGAATGTGCAGAGATAGGGACAAAAGGATTGTGAGAGCAGAACAAAGGTTTAGCAATAGGGTGGGTACACACTTTTATGCCCTTTCAGTCATAATATTTTTTATCAAGGCCTATAAGGCAATATGCACCCTTCACTCCACTACTACACACATGAACTTTTGGGTTTTGTTCTTATATCACATTATGCTACTTGCACTTTATAAGTTCATTTCACATTCACCTTCTCACTTCTGTACAAGTCATGTTTCTACCATCATAGAGTTCTGATACCGGTTCATCCTTTCTCCTTCTCATTTCCCTTTTCCTTCTTCTCCTTCTATCCTTCCCTGAATCTCCATGATTTGGTGAAATTTGCTAATTGCATTATCTCATAGCACCATATACTTCTCTTTTGTGGAATTTATTGCAGTTGAAATTTCCACTTTTATTTACTCATATCTAGAATTTATCTAGAATATTTATTATTTTATAAGTCTCCCAAGGGCTGGTATATCTATCTTACCTTGTCATTTTTTTTAAAAGTACCTAAGAACATGCAATTAATTTGTAACAAATAAGTGAATAAATTAAAAAATGAAAAAGCATGACATGAAAGAGGGAGCAAAATCCTGGATGCTATGATGGGAAATTCAATATAGAATAGTGGTGTATAACCAACAGTAGAATTCGTCTTTACAATTTATTTACATCAGTCCAGGAAATTCTGTAAACCCACCCAGCACAACCACAAAGAGCATGTGTGGATTTGTTACACATGCCTTACATGTGTAGACCTTAACAGAGTACAGGCAATTTTTTAAAAATATGAGCTTCCTATGCTGGAGCAAAGATGACACAGGACTAGCCAATGAAAGAAGGAAGGGATTGTACGTAAAACCTATGAGAAGATTCTGTTAAGTTCCTAGAGAGAAGCAATTGCCAAAAGGCATTTGTGAGAAATGAAGACAGTTATTATTTATTTTATTTTGTGAAGAGAGGCTTAACGAAACTCTGGAAAAACTATAAATAGATTCAAAGTGATGTAACAAATGCAATATATATACCCCATGTATGTACCTTTCCAAAAGCAGTCATTATTTTCTATCACCATACAGCACAGAACTGGTGGACAGTGTGGAGCAAGCCACACATATGTAATGGCTGTAACTCATTGGCTAGAAATCTACATGACCATAAAATCCCCATTTTTGTTCATTTCTATTATTTATCTTTTATCAAATTCTATTATATCCCATTGATGTCATAGAAACTCATTTACACAACAGGATTTTGACATAGTCAACACTAGTATTCCATACATTAACCAATATTTCTACCATAAAGGAACTGATACAAAAATTAATTCAATTTACTTTTTATCTTCAAATTTAGCTACTAATAACTTATTCATAATAACTTATTCAGAGTTTATAAACCTAAAATTTCTATCCTTAACATCTTTTTAGAGCAGAAATCAGGTAGATATTGAAGAGTACAATGCAATTATATTTGCAGTTTCTTATGTAATTCAAGTTAATATTATCCTAAATTACACTCTTTTATGAGACAAGTAATTGCACCCTGAACTATAAAAATGAAGAATACCTAGTGATAAAAGTAGTAATCCATGTTGAATACTTTATAATATCCAAGTCCTGTTTATCTTTCAGCTCACTTGGGCATATTCTAGCACATTTCCAATACATTTCCATACAGAATTCTTATTCTACTTTTGTCTCTCTTTCAGTCAACATTTTGTATAACTGACTCATTTCTCCCATATATGTAAAGAGGAGATTTTATTTACATATAGTTTTGGTTAAGCATTTTTTTTTTTTTTTTTTTTTTTTTTCTTGAGATGGAGTCTCTCTCTGTTGCCCAGGCTAGAGAGCAATGGTGCAATCCTGGCTCACTGCAACCTCCACCTCCTGGTTTCAAGCAATTCTCCTGACTCAGCCTCCTGAGTAGCTGAGATTACAGGCATCCACCACCATGCCTGGCTAATTTTTGTATTTTTAGTAGAGACGAGGTTTCACCATGCTGGTCAGGCTGGTCTCGAACTCTTGACCTCGTGATCTGCCCACCTCAGCCTCCCAAAGTGCTGGGATTACAGGCGTCAGCCACTGCGCCCAGCCTGGTTAAGCATTTTTACATAAGTTGTCCTGTTATCATTATCACCATCAATACGAAGAAAACAAAGGTGTTCAATCTGTGATTTTAGGAACTATTGCTCCTACTACATTTTTAAAATGTCATTGAATTCTCAGTCTCTTAACCCGTATAGATTCTCTGAATTTCTCAGTGTTCTTCTGGCTTTCCTTTCCTTCCCTACTCAAGCTTCATCCAGCTCTATTATTGTCAGTAAGTCAACTACCATAGCTCATTATTGGACCTTCTCATGTGTTTTGTCAAATCGCATCCTTAATCACTCCAATCATTTGATTCTTTGCTTGTATAACAACAATAACCAAAGTTATTTAAGATACAAAAAAAAAAAAAAAAAAAATTCACAGGGCCGAGTGCGGTGGCTCATGCCTGTAGTCCCAACACTTTGGGAGGCCAAGGAGGGCAGATCACCTGAGGTCGGGAGTTCGAGACCAGCCTGACAAACATGGAGAAACCCCGTCTCTACTAAAAATACAAAATTAGCCAGGTGTGGTGGCTCATGCCTGTAATCCCAGCTACTCAGGAGGCTGAGGCAGGAGAATCACTTGAACCCGGGAGGTGGAGTGAGCCAAGATTGCGCCACTGCACTCCAGCCTGGGTGACAGAGTGAGACTCCATTTCAAAAAAAAAAAAAAAAAAAAAGGAAAATCACAGCAGCAGCACAGGTTTTATGCCACGGCATACAGAGTTCTTCAAAATCAACTGTACTCTGAAAGCAAATTGCAAACCAATTCTTTGCAACACCTCCTTTTTCCAAGACTGACTCTTAGGGTTCCACTCATCGTCACCACCACTCTCCTCTCAAAAGATATGGATAGTTTCTGCTTTACTGAGCTATCCACAGCCAGTCCCTACACATCTTATCTCATCCATTCTTACAATTAAAAATAGATTTAGAAACTCATTAATTCTATCCATGTTTTCTTTTACTATTTTTGAAAAATATTTATTTATCCTATTTTATATTAACACTTCATTAAAGAAGTGTCTATATTTGATCTATCCACTCTGCAGGTTTTGTTTTCTCATTTTGGAACTGACCTGCCCCATCGATGACCCATCCAATCTGCAGTGGGTGCTGTAGTGCGCTGCCCCCCGTTTCCCTTCTGAACCAAAAAGCCCATTTTTCCTGCTTCCAGGAGTATTGCCTGCTGCCTCCTCGCAGCTAACCACCTTTTTGGGAAATAGCTTTCTGACTACTCAAAGGAACTGCCTCTCCCAATATTATGTCCCCTTGCTGGAAGCAGCCTACGTCTAGTTGACTAGTTGATGCAGCTATTTGTCCTTCTGACATCCTCGCCTCATTTTGAGACAACAGTGAAGGGCCATGCCAGCTCTAGCACTCCTGACGGCTTTAACCGAGACCTTTGTTGTTATGTTAAGTGACTCTGAGCGTGTACTGGGAGTGAATATGAGGTTGTTGTGTAAACTGTTTCACAAATTGCCACTCGGATCTCCTCTCTGCACTCTCCACTGACAATGAAGTGGTGATCGTTTCCCAGCTTCTAGAAGTGTTGCTTGCTGATGGCAGGAAACTGAGTCCCTCTCCAGGAATTGCCTCCAGCTGAACATCATGCCTCCTCTCTGGCATCAGTCCACCTCCAACTGGATAGGTACAAAGGCAAAATCCTCCCATGCAGAAAATGCTGAAGGCTCATCTTACCTCTAAAGCTTTAATAGGCTCTAACATTTTATTCTCCTTGATTTGCTTCCCTCACAACAGCACCTAATCCACAACTTTCTAAGACATCTCTCTCTCAGAGCCTATTTTTTGGAAAAACCAGCTAATAAAAATCCATATTCAGTCAGCCACTACTCACCTACTAAAGTCTTTCTTGTTCAGTGGCTCTTCATTGATATTGTAGCTGACAAGATCACACTCTTTAACACAGCGTACAAGGCTGTAAACTATATGAACTCCAAGAAACTCTCCATATTGCCCACGTTGCACTCCATTCTCTGGTCATACTAAAATGCCTACATTTCTTTGAGCATTACACAAAAAGACCTGATCAGTCGGGCATGGTGGCTCTTGCCTATAATCCCAGCACTTTGGGAGGCCAAGGTCGGGGGATCTCGAGGCCAAGAGATCAAGACCATCCTGGTGATCAAGGATGATCACCAAGATCAAGACCACCAAGATCAAGACCAACATGGAGAAACCTCGTCTCTAATAAAAATACAAAAATTAGCTGGGCACGGCTGCGCGAGCCTGTAGTCCCAGCTACTTGGGAGGTTGAGGCGGGAGAATCGCTTGAATCTGGGAGGCGGAGGTTGCAGTGAGCTGAGATCACACCACTGCACTCCAGCCTGGTGACAGAGCAAGACTCCATCTCAAAAAAAAAAAAAAAAAAAAAAAAAAGACCTGATTAGTTATTCTTCTGATATTCTCCTTTAGCACTCTCTGTGCTTCATATCATAGCCCTCCTCACACTCTATTCAAGTTGTAAATTTTTGTTTAATCTCTCTCACTGGGCACATGGTATGCATGAAATATCATTCACTGTTGTCAATACTACGTTATTAACACACTGCTTTAAATATCAAAGAAGATCAACAAATATTAATTGAATGAATTTTATAGAAATAAATAATTAAGGTGTGCCTATGTATATTTATTATTGGTGGATTTTCTTCTGTGTTAATTTATGTCAGAAGCACATACAAAGCAGGTATCGTGTCAGGTCATTGTGCTAAGACTTGGGAATACAAAGATAAATAAAAATTTTTTATGCCTCAAGTAGGTTTTAATTTAAGGTGTAATAGTATATTAAGACTTTGAATTATGTTCAGTGCATTAAGTAATATAAAGATGAAGACATGCACATAGTAAATAGAAGTAATTGAGAGACAGGTGACATGAAAATTATTGAGAAGAGTAATTCTATGTCAGCAGGGACATTATGGTACTAGGAAGGAAAAAAGCCTAGTTTAAAGGCTCATTGTTGTAATCCAGACCACAAAAGGCAATAGTTGAAATAAAGCAATAGTAATGGAGATGAAGAGAATTGGGTGGATAAGACAGGGGAAAAAAAAGAAAAAAACCCACATAGATCAGAGAGATAATACTCGGAGAGTGAATGGTCACATGTTGTAAAGAAAGATGGGGAACAAAGTTGAGTTATAATCCTCAGCTTTAGAAAAGTAACTGTGTAATTTGTGGTATTACTTCCCACAAGAAAGATTTTTGAGAAGAAATAGGTCTTTGAGTGAAATATGAACTCCATTTTAAGTTAATTTTGAGGTGCCTACATGTTATTCAATTGATGATAAATTATAACTTGATTTCATATTGCCCTCTATTCATGAAGCTCTTATTGATCTGTTGTACGGTCGTCACTATTCCAGAAAATGGGAAAAAGCGATAAATCTGCACATCCTGCTTTCCAAGTATATTCAGTGGAGAGAGAAACATTAAAACACCAGCGTTACACATTGAGTTAAATGAACTGTTAGGAGTATATTTCACAACAAAAGGTCTCTGTGCCAAGTCGGCCTGCACATGGGAAAGAAGGAAGCAAAAGTCCAGCAAGATGGTAAGGAGGAATTAGCATCTAAACAGAAACCTGAGGGATGAATAATAGGCAATATAATGTTTAAAACAACTTGAATCGATGGTAAACAAAATATTTCTCAATAAATATTTTTTGATCATTTCCAAGATTAGACATTTCTAAGACAGAGAAATATATATATATATATGTGTGTGTGTGTGTGTGTGTGTGTGTGTGTATTATTTGTATTTGAAAATATACCTTTTGGGGTAAAAATGATATTTTTAATAGAGAGTTTACATAAAATACTTTTTGAATTCACTGAATTATTACATCTAAGAAGAGTAAACTATAAATAATTCAAGAAATCATATGGAGTATTCATATTGTATCTAGATAAGAATAGACTTTTTCATTATATAACTAATTCATCAAATCACAGAAAAGGAACAATAAACATATTTGACTATTTAAAAATAAAAAGAAACTTTTGCACATCAAATAATAAGTAAATGAAGGTAATAATATTATAGCCTATATTTTATACTTCATAATATGAAAATATTCATGACAAAATACCAAGTGTCCTATCATATTTTACATGTATGCTCCAAGAAAAGACAATTTAAAAATTAATAAATAAAAGATCAATCATAGGCATACAAAATATTCGGCCTCACTAACATTTATTAGAATAAAAATACATTTATGGAGAAACTTATGAAGAGTCTGCTACATTTCAGTTATTTGAGTAGATATTCAAATGTCAATAGCAAACAAGATCAAGGTTATCTGCTTAGATATTGTTCCAATCTATTGGGAAGCCAACAAAAAAGTAAATAAACATAAAGAACCTATATAGCGCAGATCCATACATTGATACAATTACACTTAGCCCCACTGTGATATCATCATACTTAGACTCACCGTTTGTTCATGCTGGAAGAGATTTTCTACCAACACTGTGATATTTCTCTAAAGATATTATGGGGAATAGCTAAAGGATCATAGAAATGGCAAATCTTGAAATTTACATTGTATAAGGAAGTGAATCGGGAGGAGAAGAGAAAGGAAATTGAGCCAGCAGGATTGTGTTTGCTATACTGGTTTGGATGCTTTGGGGACTAATGTTTCAGTTGAAATTAAGAAATAGAATTCAAGGTGTGGAAACAGAGGTTTTATTCAGAGTGTAAAAATAATAGAATTGAAATATTCCATATATAGTAGTTCTGTGTAATGTGATAGTACCTTGTGTGGCCACAGGTCTGAAAGGAACATAACAGATGGAAATGAAGGTGGTGAAAAATAATTCATTTTATTTTAATTAAATGTGAAAAAAACAACAAATATTACTGGTTAAATATATTTTAGCTTGGCTGATTTAAAATCTTTCTACCCAATCTGTTTCTAAATTTAACTTTATCCAGAGTTAAATCCTAAGATCCTATTCTTGTTTTTTTTTTCTCTTCTTTTAGTAAGTTTAATAGATACGTTACTTCAAAAAATAAGTTGTAAAACAAATTACAAGCTGTATATTTGAAAACTAAAAAACATTTAAGTGAAAATAGAATTCATTTACTAGTTGACCAGTCATGCCTCATTAACTAAATCTAAATTGTATTCTTGCATTTGTCTACTATGAAGTGATCTTATCTCTATGAAAGATAATACTTCTATTTAATTGATTGTAGGAAAAAAAGGAAAAGTGACAGTATTTTTAAAAAGACATTACCTTGTCTAAAACTATTGCTTTGCTACTTTAATTATAATTGTAGAATGACTTATTAAAGCATCTTAAAGTCTTTTTAAAAAAGTAGAAAATATATAATTTTTTAAATGAAAATTCCTTCTTTACAGTGGTTTAAAAGTTGTTCTCACAAAATTATCTCATTAAGTATTTTAAAATTTGAATTGCACCAGAAACTAATTTTACAAAAATGTTTGAATACACAAACACATTTTTTTTTTCAGGGGCATGGTTATCAGATGAAGGAACCTATAAGTGGGGGTACACAATTCCCTGGCCACGGACTGGTACCAGTTGGTGGCCTGTGAGGAACCCGGCCACACAGCAGGAGGTGAGCTTCAAGGCTGCGCTCTGTCTCCTGTCAGATCAGCCGGCATTAGATGCTCACAGGAGCACAAAGCCTACTGTGAACTGCACATGCCGGGGTCCTAGGTTGCGCATTCCTTATAAGAATCAAATGCCTGATAATCTGTGGTGAAACAGTTTCATCCCAGAACAGTCACCCTTTCCTCCATTCATAGAAAAATTGTCTTCCACAAAACCGGTCCCTGGTGCCAAAAAGGCTGTGGACTGCTGCTGTGAAGGACCTTTAGTTGTTTTCATATAATTGAAAGCAAGATAGTTAAAATATTATTAATTTTTTAAAAATAAATTTTCTTACTGTTTATAACAAAAATATACTTTAATGACAGTACTTCTAAATTCAGCATGCATAAAATTCAATTTCAAATTTAATCATGCAATATTTTAAAAATAGCAACATATATGTGAGGAAAGAATGGATAGGAAAGCAATATAATGCAACAAGTACCCCCAATCCAACTGTCTAATTTAGAATTAGGCAAAAACCATTTATTTTCAAAAAATGAGTTTAAGAAATATATACAAGACATATTTTTGTGTTATTCTTCGATTTTTATCCTCTTGCTTCCCTTCACCTAAGGTATACACACTGTTGGATTTCTTGACATATATTTGGTTTTCTCTTACATTATTAACAAAGAGAAATTAAAAAAATATATATTAACTCCTATATCTATTACTTTATTTATTTGTTTGGGAGCATTGCAGATGTGGTTGCATGTTCAATGCATTTTTCTTTGACTTTCTTTTGTTAAAATTGGCATTACTTTTTGTTGTCGTATTTTATTTTGTTGAGACTATGAATTTTGAAATCTCTTCTATTGTTGATCATTTGAATTGTTTCAGAAAGATATTTCAAATAATAATACTGCAAAAGAAGTTTTTTTTTTTTTTTTTTTTTTTTTGTAAATGTTCCCTGGAGATAATATGACAGAATTTCACCAGGATATTTACAGTAATGATTATATATTTCATGTAGTATGTAAAATACAGGGTCTTTTTGAAATAATGCAAATTGTTTTCCAAAGTGGTTATACCAAATCCCCATTTCCTTTAGTATTAACTAAGAGTTATAATGGCTTATCATCATCAATAGAACTTGGTTTTTCCAGATTATTAATTTCTGTTAGTCTGGTATACAGTAAAAGGAGTAATTCAGTATTAGTTTTATATTTGCCTAATTATTAACTATATTGAGAACCTGTTGTATGTTTCTCGCCACTTGGATTTCTCATCAATTTTGCATTTGTACATTATATATGATGAGATATATTACATATTGTAGTTATTTTATATTACTTATTATATATTATATCAATTATAAGTATAAATATATACACATTATAATATACTATGTTAACCTTGATAATCTTGCTGAAGCAGTACCCCTACCCAAGAAAGGGGAAGTTATTGTCTATCTCCTTGAAGATGAAGGACATATATATATATATATGTCCAATATCTCCAATAATGGATGTATTTACTTCCCTTATTTGCAATTTTTCTGCATGGGACATTAGTTACCCATTCATAGTTAATTATTTTTTATCCTTTTATGTCAGTGTAGAGTCACACATATTTCTTTATTATTAGGATATTATCCAAGAGTACTTTATTTATTTTCTTGCTTAAGCTGTTCCAGCTCAGATCATTGGGAGTCCTTTGATTCCTGTGTTCTTTTGACATATATCTTCACTGTACATGGTATGTTTCTGTATGTGCCTGTGTGTTTCTTAAATGTGTTACTTATCATATAAAATAATTTTACTCAAAACACTTTCTTCAGCTTTTTCACTTAAACAGGTTTTATAAAACAATTTAAAATTACATTTAATTTCAAAGATTGTCTTTTTGGGTGCCAAAAATATTGACATTGGAATTGCATTGAAATCCAAAGATCATTGTGGGGAGATCTGACAAGTATATTATAATGTACCAATTATCTATAAATATATGTGTTTATTTATTTAGGACTTTGTGTTGTGTTACAATAACATTTTATATCTTCACAAATGGCACATTCATATTTTTGTTAGTTGCATTCCTAGGTGGCTAATATTTCTGTAATTACAAACACTTTATATTTTAAATGTTATTTTATGTCTGTTGCTGATGTATGTCAAGGAATACTGGAGAAGGAGATTAACTGCAGGCATAATGGTGCTAGGAGCTCTACTGACTGCTCCCTCATGAAACGGGCAAAAATTATAAATAAATAAATAAAAACTGCCACTTAAATTCTCTGGAAATCATCCTAAGAGAAAACAACAAATGAAGAAACATATGTAAACCAAAGAAAATGACTGAGGCAAGTCTCAATCAATTTAGAGGTTTATTCTGCCAAAGTTGAGGACACATCCAGGAAAAAGGACAATAAATCACAGAAACATTTGTGATACATCCTTTCTCCAAAGAGAATGTTAGGACTTCAACATTGAAAGGGAAAAGAGTGGGCAATAGGGAAAGAGGAAATTAAAAAAAAAAAAAAAAAAAAAAGAGAGAGAGAGAAAGGTGAACTAAAAAGGCAAAGGGTTACATTCTTTTGGCACTTTGATGAGTGCTTAGTGAATCCACAGCTTACATGTGAAAGGAGGGCAGTGCAACCGTCAATTATGCATTTGTCTCCACTCAGTAAATCTGAAATTTTACGTAAGATGAAGTCAACACAGAGTAGAAGAAGCAGTCAAACAGGCATCTGTCTTAGATGAGCAGAGGAATGATATCTAGTCCCGTCTTTGTCCCGTACCTGGAAATATAGGCTGTTAATTTGCAGTCAGGGTGAAAGTCAACAGAACTCTCTTTTGGAATAAAAATCCTAAGACCCGCAAGGAATTTCCTTTTTAGTAATTCATGAGGGAGGCTGTGTGGGGAGATATGTGACCTTCTTATCTTTGTAGCTATCTATTTAGGAACAAAATAGAAGGCAGCTTTTGTATATTTCGGTTCCCAAGCTTAACTTTTCCCATTGGCCTGGTGAGTTTGGGGTGCTGAGATTTTTTATATTCCTTTTACACATCTAATCAAGGAAATCTACAAAGATTCAGTAAAAAGTAGAGTCTTTGGTATTTGACCCAAGTCTTCTCCCTGTCTCCTGTCTCCTAGCTCATTGATTTGCATACTCTACTTAATAGAGCTGCAGTCAAGAATACAGGGCTTTCTTTGCCATCAGTAATCAGTTAGATGGATTTCCTCTCTGAGGACCAAAACATCAGAATTTCTCATCCTGTAACTCCTACTTATTGCTGGGGCTAAGTTCTGAGCAAGTGTAGTTGACAGGTTGGGTAGGTCTCTTATGCCACCTAGTTCTACTAGTGAGTCCAGTCAGCTATGAAAACTGGGCCCTCATCATCATTTCCCTGGCTCAAAGGCAGTGATTCCACATCAAGAGAGGCAAACTGAGAGTTCCTCAGGATGCTGCCCCACTCTCCACCGAGTGCTTAGCTTCTAGAGCAGGGGTTTCTGTCACTCAAAGAAAACCTTGATATTGTGCACACCCACAGATCCAGAGTGCTTATTTGGAGATTTTTGTCTGTGGAGAGAAGCAGATCATAAAGCACATGACTCCTAATCTCTTTCCAAAAGTCTGAATTCACTTGAAGCAGAGAGTAGAGAAACTCAAACCTAAGGGTGTTCTCAAGAACAGTGGAAGTGGTAGTGAGAGAGAGTTGAGAGCAGATTCAAGATACAAGCTAATCTGTAGGCAATATAGTTTGCAGGACAGAACTGGGGAATAAGGCTGCTCGGATAACGGGGTCAAAACAAGTATCTAACACTGACCTTGGAAACTATTTTCAAAGGAATTATAATGTGACTGGATTGGTTTGTAGAAGAATTTATGCTGTAAGGCATTGTTGAAAGCACTTGTTCAGTTAATGGGCAATGAGTAGAGTTTAACAGCTTTGTATAGTCTAGGAAAGAGAGGAGGAGAAATAAACCCAAACAATTGCATCCCAGGGTGATTGTAGGCAGATACAAAGCTGCCCCTCCCTTAGATTTAATATCACGAGTTTTAACCTGTGGAAGGAAAGGTCAGGTTTATGCAAATGATCTAGTCCATCACAGAACAAATAAATAAGTAAAAACATTCAAAGATCCTGGTAGGGGTGGGAGGAGAAGAAAATACCCAGACATTCTACAATACACTGTTTAAAATTTCCCATTTTCAACAAAAAATTCTAACGAAAAACAAGAAAGCGTAACCCCAAAACTAAGAAAAAAGGGAACAGAGATTGTCTTTGAGGATGACCACATATCAGATATATCAGAAAAATTATCCAAGAGAATAATTATAAACATGTTCACAGAACTAAAGGAAACCATTATTAAGGAAATAAGGCAAGGTATAATGACACTCTTGTATCAAATATGATTGTTAATAGACAAATTATAAAAGAAGAACCTGATGAAAATCCTGGATTTAAAAATTACAGTAGATCAGGCCTATAATCCCAGCACTTTGGGAGGCTGAGGCAGGTGTATTGCTTGAGCCCAGGAGTTCAAGACCAGCCTCAGCAACATAGCAAGACCCTATTTCTACAAAAACTGACAAAATTACTAGGTGAGGTGGCACATGCCTGTAGTCCCAGATACTTTGGAGGCGGAGGTGGGAAGATCTCTTGAGCCCAAGAGGTCAAGGCTGCAGTTAGCTGTGGTTGTGTTATTGAACTCTAGCCTGTGTGACAGCAAGACTCTGACTCATCAAAAAAAAAAAAAAAAAAAAAAAAAAAAGTTTAATAACTGAAATGTTTAAACTTCATTAGATGGCCTCAAGAATATATTTAGACTGGCAGGAGAAAGCCTATGCAAACTTGAAGACTGACCAACACCAACAGAGATTTTGTAAGCTAAAAAGCAGAAAGAAAAAGGAATAAAGAAAAATAATGTGAGTTTTGGAGAAATGAGGGTCACTATTAAGCACACGAATGCCTACATGCATAATGAAAACAACAAAATGAGAGAAGAAAGTAAAAGGAGTGGAGAAGATATTCAAATAAATAATATGTGAAAACTTCCCTCATTTATCAACAAACAAATTGCATATCCAGTGTGGACACCAAGGCCTTTGGCCCTGTAAAGCTTCACTGAAAAATCACTGACAGGAGGTCGAGTGACTAACAGGAAAAAAAGCACACCAATTTGTTTAACGTGTTTACACAGGATTCTTCTGAATGAAGAAGCAGCTTCTCAATGATTTATATAAACTTACATACAATCTTGAGGTTATAGAAAGAATGAAGGCTTGGATCCTTGTAAGACAAATCACGGAAGCTGGAGAAAAGGATTTCTACTGTGGAGCAATAAATGATCACTAGGAACAATTATTAGACTGAGAAACAGAAGTTAACTTGTAAATTACTCTCTGGAATTTAAATGAACCTTGGAAACAATCAATATCTTGAAGAAGGACTTGAACAGTTGTGGTTACATTCTTGGTCTTCTTTCCTATAACAGATAATAAGATTACAGGGAATGGATGAAGGATAATTGTTCTCTTTCGTGGGTTAGTCCTATTTTTATGTACACAAAGGAAAAGTTTCTTCCAGTGCTTGTTGTTCTCCAAGGATTTTTAATTCAAAATATTTGCTATATAAATGAGCCATATTTTGGGGTGTAATATTTTGATTTCCTTCACTGGGAAGCTGAACAAACCCCAGGCAGGAGAAACACAGAGAGATTTACAAATAAACACATCATAGTAATAGTGCTGAATATCAAACACATGGACAATTATGAAGGGAGCAAGACAAAAATGATGCATTGCTTAGAGAAGAAGCTCACTAAGGCTAACAGTTGTATCCTGAGTGTGAACAGTAGAGGTCAGAAGGCAGTGGGTTAATACATTCTAAGCGTTCTAAGGAAAAAACAACCAACAATTCTAAGTCCAGCGAATCTTTAAAAAATAGAAGTTAAAAAGACTTCCCTACATAAACGTAAATGGAGATAATTTTCTGTTAATATATTTGCCAAAGAATACTAAAAGTTTTTCCAGCTGAAAGCAAGTGATTCCACTGGTAATAAAAATTCACAGAAAAAAACAAAGTGTAACAATTAATCTAGCTATGTAATTGTACAAGAGAGTTTTCAGGCATGCTTTTTCCTCTTTTCTTCTCTTTACAGATTTATAAAAAGCAATTTTATTAAATGATAAGTATGCAATACATTGTTGATACTATAATATATAGAAAAGTTACATGTGTAATATATTTAACAATAACACAGAGAAGATAGATGAGGAAATGCTGTATTAGGCAAGGGCAATGGCTACATATAGTAAAATAATATAACAACGTATTGTTGGAATTGTAACATTAATAGATGTAATATGTATAAAATGATGCAACACAATAGAGGAAAATGAATAAAGCTCTGTAGGAGTAACATCTCTATATATCACTGGAGCTAGGTTAGTATACATGGGAAGTTGATTCGTGTCAGTTACAATATATGTTGTAAATTCTAGAGGAACCACCAAAACAGAAAAATTAACACAAAAATGTATAATGAGGAAATCACTGAAGAAATCAAAATGCTATATCAAAAACTCTTCACTGTAAAAGAAAAGCAGAATAGGAAATACTGAAACAAAAAATACATGAGAGATATAGAAACAAAATTAAAAATTTTTAGTTGATATAGTTGAAGATGTTGTCAACCATGTCAATAGTAACATAAAATGTGAATGGGTTAAGAAGTCTTATCATAAGGCAGAGATTGTCAAGCTAGATTTAAAAATATGATATAATTATATATTCTCTACATGGAATACAATTTGAATTCAAAAATACAAATAGATTGAAAATCAAAGGATGGAAACCTATATATCATACAAACAGTGAACACAAGAAAGCTAGAGTGACTATAATAATATTAGACAAAATAGACCTTAAAACAAGATATGTTACCAGAGATAATGCTAGATAATAGATATTTTATAATAATAAAAAGGTCAATTCATCAAAAATGTATACTTTTAATCATCTATACATCTAATAACCTAGCACTAAAATATATTACACAAAACTTACAGAAAATAAAGAAGAAATGGAAAATTCAATAATAATACTAGAAACCTGCAACAGTACACATTTAATAATGGATAAAACCACTAGACAGACGATTAAAAAATAGAAGACTTCAAAAATTACATAGAACTAACAAATATCTAAAGTACTCTCAATCCAACAACAACAGAATATACATTCATTTCAGGTGCTCATCGAACATTCTCTAGGATATCTTCTAGGCCATAAGACAAACTTCAACACATTTAAAAGGATAGAGATAAATGTATACTTTCTGACCATATGGAAGGGAACTCACAACTATTTAAAATTAAATAACACACTACTTAATAACCAATTGGTCAAATAAAAAAATCAAAGGGTAATTAGAAAATACTTTGAGATGAATGAAAATGTAAACATAACATATTAAATCTTTCGAGTGAAGCTACAATAGTAGTTAGAGAAAAATTTATAGCTCCAAAATGTCTGTATTAAGAAAAAGAAATATCTCAAACGAATAACTTAAACTTCCACCTTACAATTCTGGAAAAAGAAGAGCAAACTTAAAGTGAGCTGAAAAAATAATAAAGATTAGAACAGAAACTAATGACAAAAATAGAAAAAAATAGGGAAAATTAATAAAACTGAAAGCTGATTCATTGGAGAGGCTAACAAAATTAAAAACCCTTTAGATAGTCTGATCAAAGAAGAAAAATAAATGAAGACTCAATTTTTGGAATCTTAAATGAAAGAGAGGACATTTACTACTGATCTTATTGAAACAAAAAAGATAAAGGAATATTACAAACAACTATACACAAACAAATTAGATAACTTAGATGAAATTGGCAAACTCTTAAAAAGATACAAACTAGCAAATCCAACTAAGGAGAACTAGAGAATCTGAGTAAATATATAAGTGAAAAGATAAATGCGGTAACTAAAAACCTACCCATAAAATAAGCCCAGGTACAAATGGTTTTACTGTTGAACTTTATCAAATATTTAAAGAATCAATATCAATTATTCACAAACTATTCCAAAAACTAGAAAAGGAAGAGACATTTTCCAACTTAAGAGGCCAGTATTACTGTGATACCCAAACTTATGAGGCCAGTATGACCCCGCTATGAGAACTAGACAGAGACATCATAAAGAGTTAAAACCTTGGACCAGTATCTCTTATGAGTATGGATGCAAAAATCTTCAACAAAATACTAACAAATCAAACTCAGCAACATATAGAGAGATTCATATGCCATGGTCAATGAGATATAAAAAGAATTTTAGGCTGGCTTATTCAAACATCAATCAATGTAGTACATCATATCAATTGAGTAAAAAACAAAAATTTCATAATAATCTCAACAGTTTCAGAAAAAGCATTTGACAAAACTCAATGCATTTTTATTATAAAAAGCATACAGCAACCTATGAATAGAGGAGAATATTTTCAACCTAATAAAGAGCATTTGTGAAAAACTCATGGCTAATATTATACTTAATGACGAACACCTGGAGGCTTACTTACTAAGCTTGGGAACACAAAAAGGATGTCACTAACACCAACCCCATTTAACATTATGCTAGAGGGTCTATCCAGAGCAATTAGACAAGAGAAAGAATAATGAAAATCACCTATAATAGAGAGGAAGGAGTAATTCTATCTCTATTCACAGATTATACAATCTTGTAAATAGTTGATCCTAAGGATTTCACTAAAAAACTATTAGAACACATTTGTGAGTTCAGCAAAGTTGCAGAATAAAGAATTAATATAAAACATCAATTGTATTTCTATATGTTTTCAACTCAACATATACAACAAATACAAATACAACAATTGTATTTCTATATGTTTTCTTTTGTTAAAGAAAACAAAATTGTTAGGAATAAATTTAATTAAAAATGCAAAATTTATTCTCTGAAAACTACAAAACATTACTGAAAAAAAAACAAGCAATTAGGAAAAATTTCCATGTTAATGTATCAGAGACTTGATGCTGTTAACAAGGCAATGCTCCTCAAACTGACCTACAGATTCAGCAAAATTCCCCTCAAATCCCAGATGACTGTTGTACGGAAAACTACAAGCTGATTTGATAATTTATATACAACTGCAAGGGAACGAAAAAAGCCAAAATAATCTTCAAAAGAAGAGGAAAATAGAAGACTCACTCTTCCTCATTTCAAAACTTACTACAATGCTGTGGTGCTCAAGACATTTTGGTACTGGCACAAAGATAGACATAGAAATCAATAAAATAGAATTGACGGTGCAGAAGTAAACCCACACACACATCATCAACATACTTAGCAAGAGCGGCAAGACCATTCAACATGGGGAAAAAGAGAATGGTCTCTTCAACACATGGTGCTGGAACCATTAGAAATCCACAGGCGAAAATTCGGATCCTTACTTCGAACTGCATCACACTGCATTCTGCCTGTTACTTAAGGTTTTCATTTTTTTGTTCTTTTTTAAAAATGTTATGACTGCTTTTATTATTGACTTTTTTTAAAAAAAAGTATGATGTGTGTGTTAAAAATGTGTTTCCTGTAATTGCTGAATGCAGGAATCCTTATATTAATATTTCCATTAAACACATCTTGTCAATTATGTTCTTTGAATCTATGTGGTATTTGTCACTGTTTTTGTGTATGTGCTCTTATGTATGACCAATGGATTAATTATGTGTGAAAGTCATTTTCAAATATCTCACTATATTGATGTATTTCTTAATGTCTCCATGTATTTCTGTCAATTTATATATGTTGAACATATATTATTAAGTGCATAAAAGAACAGCTACCCAAACTTTCATTTGATTGGCCTGTGCTTGATATATCTTGTTCATACTTTAACCCATTTATGCCTGAGGTTGCAAGTTTTTGAATTTTTGCAATCAGACCTTGGTGATGGCCTTAGGAGTAGGATATAAATAACTCCCACGCGCTTAGCGTTCCGTTAATGGAACACTAGGCTCACCTCTTTTTATCTATTTTGAGTTATTTTTCTGTGAACAGCATGTAGCTGATTGTCTTTAAACAGTCAGTGTTAACCTAATACATTTAGAAGTCTGTCTATATTCCTTTGTTTTAGTAGTATTGTATTTAAACTTTTTTGTATGCCCAAATTGTTTACTTTTCTTTTGTACTGTATTTCTTACAGTTCTTTTCTCTTTGTACACTTTCTTTTAAATTGAGTAGGTTTTCTCTTTTTATTCTTTTATATTCAATGCCTTAAAACTATGTATTCTGTTTTCATTCTATAATTTTTACATTTTTAACGTCACTGTGCCTCCTTCCAGTCAGGGATTCACTACATGAAACAGAAATCACCCAAAGTATATTAAGGAGAGAAGACATTTAGTAGAAGAACTTGGTGCTTATAAAATTATTGAAAGCATTGGAAGAATATTCTTTAGAGGCTGCCACTCGAACTATTTTTAAAATGGTTCATGCCATTGTGTGGTTTCTCTCCAAGTATCAGGAAGCCATTGCAGAACACTCTGTCCACCAGAGCCACCACCACCACCACCATCAC